>NW_019232226.1:0-2718 GCF_002742605.1 Olea europaea var. sylvestris
ATTCCGACACAGTCGCGAAAAATCACGAAATTACACCCGGCGCGATTTTTGTTTCCGATCAACCCATCAAATTTGAGCCTATTCCGACACAGTCGCGAAAAAGGACGAAATTGCACCCGGCGCGATTTTTGTTTCCGATCAACCTGTCAAATTTTAGCCAATTCCGACACAGTCGCGAAAAATGACGAAATTTCCCTCGCGCGATTTTTGTTTCCGATCAATCTGTCAAATTTGAGCCCATTCCGACACAATCGAGAAAAATGACGAACTTGCCCCCGGCGCGATTTTTATTCCCGATAAACCTGTTAAATTTGAGCCCATTACGACACAGTCGAGAAAAATGACGTAATTTCCCGCGATTTTTGTTTCCGATCAACCGGTCAAATTTGAGCCTATTCCGACACAGTCGCGAAAAAGGACGAAATTGCTCCCGGCGCGATTTTTGTTTCCGATCAACCGGTCAAATTTGAGCCTATTCCGACACAGTCGCGAAAAAGGACGAAATTGCTCCCGGCGCGATTTTTGTTTCCGATCAACCGGTCAAATTTTAGCCAATTCCGACACAGTCGAGAAAAATGACAAAATTGCCCCCGGCGCGATTGTCATTTCCGATCAAACTGCCAAATTTCAGCCAATTCCGAGACAGTCGAGAAAAATGACGAATTTGCCCCCGACGCGATTTTTGTTTCCGATCAACAAGTCAAATTTAAGCCAATTTCGACGCAGTGGCGAAAAATGACGAAATTACACCAGGCGCGATTTTTGTTCCCTATAGACCTGTCAAATTTGAGCCCATTCCGACACAGTCGAGAAAAATGACGAAATTGCCCCCGGCGCGGTTCTTGTTTCCGATCAACCATTCAAATTTTAGCCAATTCCGACGCAGACGTGAAAAATGACGACATTACACCCTGCGCGATTTTTGTTCCCGATCAACCTGTCAAATTTGATCCAATTCCGACACGGTCGAGAAAAATGACGAAATTGCCCCCGGCCCATTTTTTGTTTCCGATAAACCTGTCAAATTTGAGCCCATTGCGACACAGTCGAGAAAAATGACGAAATTGCCCCCGGCACGATTTTTGTTTCCGATCAACCTGTCAAATTTTAGCCAATACCAACACAGTCGAGAAAAATGACGAAATTTCCCCGGCACGATTTTTCTTACCGATCAATCTGTCAAATTTGAGCCCATTACGACACAGTCGAGAAAAATGACGAAATTGCCCCCTGCGCGATTTTTATTTCAGATCAAACTGCCAAATTTCAGCCAATTCCGAGACAGTCGAGAAAAATGTCGAAATTGCCACCGGCGCGGTTTTTGTTCCCGATCAACAAGTCAAATTTCAGCCAATTCCGATACAGTCGCATAAAATGATGAAATTGCCCCGGCGCAATTTTTGTTCCCGATAAACCTGTCAAATTTGTGCCCATTCCGACACAGTCGAGAAAAATGACGAAATTGCCGCCGGTGCGATTTTTGTTTTCGATCAACAAGTCATATTTCAGCCAATTCCGACACAGTCGAGAAAAATGACGAAATTGTCCCCGGCGCGATTTTTCTTACCGATCAATCTGTCAAATTTGAGCCCATTACGACACTGTCGAGAAAAATGACGAAATTGCCCCCTGCGCGATTTTTATTTCAGATCAAACTGCCAAATTTCAGCCAATTCCGACACAGTCGAGGAAAATGACGAAATTGCCCCTGGCGTGATTTTTGTTTCCGATCAACCAATCAAATCTTAGCCAATTCCGACACAGTCGCGGAAAATGACGAAATTACACCCGGCGCGATTTTTGTTCCCGATCAACCTGTCAAATTTGAGCCCATTCCGACACAGTCGAGAAAAATGACGAAATTGCCCCCGGCGCGATTTTTGTTCCCGATCAACCTGTCAAATTTGAGCCCATTCCGACACAGTCGAGAAAAATGACGAAATTGCCCCCGACGCGGTTCTTGTTTCCGATCAACCATTCAAATTTTGGCCAATTCCGACGCAGACGCGAAAAATGACGACATTGCACCCTGCGCGATTTTTGTTCCCGATCAACCTGTCAAATTTGAGCCAATTCCGACACAGTCGCGGAAAATGACGAAATTACACCCGACGCGGTTTTTGTTCCCGATGAACCTGTCAAATTTGAGCCCGTTTCGACACAGTTGAGAAAAATGACGAAATTGCCCCCGGCGCAGTTTTTGTTTCCGATAAACCCGTCAAATTTGAGCCCATTCCGACAAAGTCGAGAAAAATGACGAAATTACACCCGACGCGGTTTTTGTTCCCGATGAACCTGTCAAATTTGAGCCCGTTCCGACACAGTTGAGAAAAATGACGAAATTGCCCCCGGCGCAGTTTTTGTTTCCGATAAACATGTCAAATTTGAGCCCATTCCGACAAAGTCGAGAAAAATGACGAAATTGCCGCAGGCGCGATTTTTATTTCCGATCAAACTGCCGAATTTCCGCCAATTTCGACACAGTCGTGAAAAATGACGAAATTACACCCTGCGCAATTTTTGTTCCCGATAAGCCAGTCAAATTTTAGCCAATTCTGACACAGTCGCGAAAAATGACGAAATTTCCATGGCGCGATTTTTGTTTCCGATCAATCTGTAGAATTTGAGCCCATTTCGACACAGTCGAGAAAAATGACGAAATTGCCCCCGGCGCTGTTTTTGTTTCCGATCAGCCAGTCAAATTTTAGCCAATTCTGA
>NW_019232227.1:0-1258 GCF_002742605.1 Olea europaea var. sylvestris
ATACCTTAGTGAGATCATTTTAAACAAGTTCAGAGATAATTAACCAAATAACTTTATAACTGTAAATAACTTTAACTTTAAACTGTATCCAAAATAACAGTACATGTGTCCAATATGAAAAGAAAAAATGCAAACTCCCACTGAAACTAGATATCCTCAGGAGACATTACACCCATATGAGCAGTGTGCTCATGAAAGACCTTGGGTATCAATCCTTTAGTAAGCAGATCTGCAATCATGGAGTTTGTCCCAATATGCTCTATTGACACATGTCCACTCTAAACTCTTTCTTTAACAGCAAGGAACTTGATCTCTATGTGTTTTGACTTTGTCGAGCTCCTGTTGTTATTGGAATACAATACTGCTGATTTATTGTCACAAAATATCTTAAATTGTCTTTCTATATTGTCCACAATGCGCAGCCTAGTGACAAAATTACACAGCCATATTCCATGATTTGATGCCTCACAATACGCTATAAACTCCGCTGCCATGGTAGAAGTAGCTATGAGTGTCTGCTTAGCACTTTCCAGGAAATAGTACCTCCAGCAAGCAGATAAATATAGCATGAAGTGGATCTCCTACTATCTTGGCATCCCGTAAATCAGAATCAGAATAACCGATGATCTCCAACTGATCCGATCTCTTGTATGTGAGCATGTAGTCTTTTGTTCTCTGTAAATACCGCATGACCCGTTTGGCTGCTTTCCAATGATCCATTCTTGGATTACTTAAATATCTCCCTAGCATCTCAACGATGTACGTTATATCCGGACGCGTACAAACCTGAGAATACATTAGACTCCCTATAGCTGAGGAATAAGGAACCTTCTGTAGTTCTTTAATTTTCAAGTCATTTTTGGGGCACTGACTTAAGCTGAACTTGTCTCCTTTAGCCACAGGGGTGTCACATGGTTTACAATCTTGCATGCCATATCTTTTAAGTACCTTTTCGATATAGCTCTTTTGTGATAATCCAAGAATACCTCGAGAACAATCTCGGTGTATCTGAATTCCTAATACAAAAGAGGCATCACCAAGATCTTTCGTCTCAAAATTCTTTGCTAGAAATCTCTTGGTTTCGTGCAATAAACCTATATCGTTGCTGGCAAGCAATATGTCATCGACATATAAAATCAGAAAAATATACTTGCTCCCACTGAACTTGTGGTATTTACAATCATCAACCAAATTCATCTCAAAACCAAATGAGATGATCACCTGATGAAACTTGTAATACCATTGACGAGATACTTGT
>NW_019232227.1:1347-2333 GCF_002742605.1 Olea europaea var. sylvestris
ATACAAAGTTTTCTGGTTGTACCATATAAATTGTTTCATCAATGTCACCATTGAGAAACGCTGTCTTAACATCCATCTGATGTAGCTCAAGATCGAAATGCGCTACCAATGCCATTATAATCCTGAAAGAGTCTTTCGAAGAAACCGGAGAGAAAGTCTCTTTTAATCGATGCCTTCTTTCTGTGTAAAGCCATTTGCCACAAGACGAGCCTTATACCTCTCTACATCACCTTTCGAATCCCTCTTGGTCTTAAATATCCATTTGCAACCAATGGGTTTCGCACCTTCAGGCAATGGAACGAGGTCCCATACGTCATTGTCCTTCATGGACTTTATCTCTTCATTCATAGCATCGAGCCAGTTTTGAGAGTTAGAACTTTCCATGGCTTGATGGAAGTTGATCGGATCATCTTCTACCATTCCAATGTCAACTCCATGTTCTTGAAGAAATACGATGTAATCATTCGAAACCGCACTTCTCGTCTATCTAGTGGATCTTCTTAATGGCATTGGTTCTTGAGGGTGTTGAGTTTGTTCTTCTGGAACAATTTGTTGAGCTTGAGAAGGAGGTATGACATTGTCTTGATCCAAAGTTGCTTCTTGAACAATATCAGGGATAGAAACCTGATTATTGTCAATGGCAATTGGAGGAATTTCAACATATTCCTCCTCAAAGACAAAGCCCGTAACCCTTTCTCCCCCCGCAAACTCAACATCCTCAAAGAACCTAGCATTTCCTGTCTCGAAAATTGCCTTAGTTGTGGGATCATAAAACTTGTAACCCCTGGACCTTTCAGAAGATCCAATGAAATAGCAACTGATGGTCCTTGCATCCAGTTTCTTTTCATTTGGCTTATAGGGCCTTGCCTCAACTGGACACCCCCAAATATGTATATGTTTCAAACTAGGCTTCTTTCCCGTCCAAAGCTCATATGGGGTTTTATCAGTGGCCTTAGTTGAAACTCTGTTGAGTATATAAGTTGCAG
>NW_019232227.1:2411-2718 GCF_002742605.1 Olea europaea var. sylvestris
AAATGACTAATCATACTCCTCACCATGTCCTTAAGCGTTCTGTTTCGTCTTTCAGCAACACCATTCATAGTGGGCGAACCCGGCATAGTGTACTGTGGGACGATACCGCATTCCTCTATGAATTTAGCAAACGGTCCTGGACGCTGTTCACCTGAACCGTCATATCTGTCATAGTATTCACCCCCACGGTCAGATCTGACACTTTCAATCCTTTTGCCGAGTTAGTTCTCAACTTCAGCTTTATAGTTTTTGAACACGTCCAGTGACTGTGATTTTTCATGAATGAGATATATGTAGCCATATCTTG
>NW_019232228.1:0-2718 GCF_002742605.1 Olea europaea var. sylvestris
TTGGCTAAAATTTGAATGGTTGATCGGAAACAAGAATCGCGCCGGGGGCAATTTCGTCATTTTTCTCGACTGTGTCGGAATGGGCTCAAATTTGACATGTTTATTGGGAACAAAACTCGAGCCAGGTGTAATTTCGTCATTTTTCACGACTGTGTCGGAATTGGTAGAAATCTGACTTGTTGATCGGAAACAAAAATCGCGCCGGGGGCAATTTCGTCATTTTTCTCGACTATGTCGGAATGGGCTAAAATTTGACAATTTTATCTGGAACAAAAATCGCGCCGGGTGTAATTTCGTCATTTTTCGCGAATGTGTCAGAATTGGCTGAAATTTGACTTGTTGATCGAAAACAAAAACCTCGCGGGGGGCAATTTCGTCATTTTTCTCGACTGTGTCGGAACGGGCTCAAATTTGACAGGTTTATCGAGAACAAAAATCGCGCCGGGTGTAATTTCGTCATTTTTCGCGACTGTGTCGGAATTGGCATAAATTTGACTTGTTGATCGGAAACAAAAACCGCGCCGGGGGGCAATTTTGTCATTTTTCTCGACTGTTTCGAAATTGGCTAAAATTTGGCAGATTGATCGGAAATAAAAATCCCGCCTGCGGCAATTTCGTCATTTTTCTCGACTGTGTCGGAATGGGCTAAAATTTGACAAGTTTATCCGGAACAAAAACCGCGCCGGGTGTAATTTCGTCAATTTTCGCGACCTTGTCGGAATTGGCTGAAATTTGACTTGTTGATCGAAAACATAAACCTCGCCGTGGACAATTTCGTCATTTTTCTCGACTGTGTCGGAATGGGCACAAATTTGACAGGTTGATCGGGAACAAAAACCGCGCCGGGTGTAATTTCGTCATTTTCCGCGACTGTGTCGGAATTGGCTAAAATTTGACTGTTTGATCGGAAACAAAAATCGCGCCGGGGGCAATTTCGTCATTTTTCTCGACTGTGTCGGAATGGACTCAAATTTGACAGGTCTATCGGAAACAAAAATCGCGCCGGGGGCAATTTCGTCATTTTTCTCGACTGTGTCGGAATGGACTCAAATTTGACAGGTCTATCGGAAACAAAAATCGCGCCGGGGGCAATTTCGTCATTTTTCTCGACTGTGTCGGAATGGACTCAAATTTGACAGGTCTATCGGAAACAAAAATCGCGCCGGGGGCAATTTCGTCATTTTTCTCGACTGTGTCGGAATGGACTCAAATTTGACAGGTCTATCGGAAACAAAAATCGCGCCGGGGGCAATTTCGTCATTTTTCTCGACTGTGTCGGAATGGTCTCAAATTTGACAGGTTGTTCGGGAACAAAAACCGCGCCAGGTGTAATTTCGTCATTTTTCGCGACTGTGTCGAAATTGGCTAAAATTTGAATGGTTGATCGGAAACAAAAATCCTGCCGGGTGCAATTTCGTCATTTTTCTTGACTGTGTCGGAATGGGCTCAAATTTGACAGGTTTATGCCGGAAACAAAAATCGCGCCGGGGGCAATTTCGTCATTTTTTGCGACTGTGTCGGAATAGGCTCAAATTTGACCGGTTGATCGTGAACAAAAATCGCGCCGGGTGTAATTTCGTCATTTTTCGCGACTGTGTCGGAATTGGCTAAAATTTGACTGGTTGATCGGAAATAAAAACCGCGCCGGGGGCAATTTCGTCATTTTTCTCGACTGTGTCGGAATTGGTTGAAATTTGGCAGTTTGATCGGAAATAAAAATCGTTCCGGGGGCAATTTCGTCATTTTTCTCGGCTGTGTCCGAATGGGCTCAAATTTGACAGGTTTGTCGATAACAAAAACTGCGCCGGGTGTAATTTCGTCAATTTTCGCAACTGTGTCGGAATTGGTTAAAATTTGACTGGTTGATCGGAAACAAAAATCGCGCCGGGGGCAATTTCGTCATTTTTCTCGACTATGTCCGAATTGGCTGAAATTTGGCAGTTTGACAGGAAATAAAAATCGCGTCGGCGGCAATTTCATCATTTTTCTCGACTCTGTCGGAATGGGCTCAAATTTGACAGATTGATCGGAAACAAAAATTGCGCCGGGGAAATTTCGTCATTTTTCGCGACTGTGTCGAAATTGGCTAAAGTTTGACAGGTTGGTCGGAAACAAAAATCGCGCCAGGGGCAATTTCGTCATTTTTCTCAACTGTGTCGGAATGGGCTCAAATTTAACAGGGTGATCGGAAACAAAAATCGCGCCGGGGGCAATTTCGTCATTTTTCGCGATCGTGTCGGAATAGGGTCAAATTTGACTGGTTGATCGGGAACAAAAATCGCGCCGGGTGTAATTTCGTCATTTTCCGCGACAGTGTCAGAATTGGCTAAAATTTGACTGGTTGATCGGAAACAAAAATCGCGCCGATGGCAATTAAATCATTTTTCGCTACTGTGTTGGAATGGTCTCAAATTTGATAAGTTGATCGGGTACAAAATTCGCGCAGGGTGTAATTTCGTCATTTTTCGCAACTGTGTCGGAATTGGCTAAAATTTGACTGGTTGATCGGAAACAAAAATCGCGTCGGGGGCAATTTCGTCATTTTTCTCTACTATGTCCGAATTGGCTGAAATTTGCCAGTTTGATCGGAAATAAAAATCGCGCCGGCGGCAATTTCATCATTTTTCTCGACTTAGTCGGAATGGGCTCAAATTTGACAGATTGATCGGAAACAAAAATCGCGCCGGGGAAATTTCGTCATTTTTCGCGACTGTGTCG
>NW_019232229.1:0-2718 GCF_002742605.1 Olea europaea var. sylvestris
AGTCACATTATTTTGAAAGAATATATTTTAAAATAATAGATTGATCGAGAACGTGTGATTAAAAAGTGAGGAAAAATTTTGAATTTATGTGTAATATTATTTTATTGAAAAATGTGTGATTGAAATAATTTCAAATCCTTATTTAAAAATGTATTTTTTTGAAAGAATGCGGTTCAAATGGAGCTTAATATTGTGCAATGTCATCTAACTCACCTTTCCAAACACGTCAATTCTCGAGAAATTGTTGACTGGCTGCTGCTTTGCTTCTTTAAAAGTGCACATGAGATGAAACGTAAAGAACAATCTCTTATTAGTTATATTGTGTCACAAAGGCACAAATCAAGTATTCGTAGCCCTCACACCAAGAAAAGAACATCAAACTTATTGACCAATCAACATTAATTATGACATAATATTATTTCTTAAAAGCTGGATCAAAGTAATGTGGGATTATAAAGAATTGTGAAGAACTGTAGTGCCATTTGCTGCAATCATGATCATCATGCAATATATATAATCATAACTGTTCTTGATTCTGAATGCATCAATACTGAATCACATTTGATGCAGTTAGTGTTGATGCAGTTAGTGTTGGTACAGTTAATGTCCATGAAAATTCCTGTCGTATTTCTTGCTATAATTTGGATAAGTCTATCAATTACCGGCCTTTCTCACCCTCTAGATCCTCTAACCCCTACTGAGATCGAAAAAATTAGGCTCCTCGTTCAAAAGTCTCGCGTTGGTGCCCTTTCGAATTTAACCTTTCATTTTGTTGACATTGAAGAGCCGAAGAAAAATGATGTCCTCCAGTGGCTATCTTTGCACAAAAACGGATCTTTTCCTCACCGTCGAGCTAAAGTTGTAATCCGCGTTAAGCATAATACACACGAGCTTGTTGTAGACTTTGCAACTGGTTTGATCGTCTCTAGTAAAGTTTATAAAGGCCATGGTTACCCTCCTTTCACATTTATCGAGTTTTTTCAGGCCAGCAGGCTCCCTGAGAAGCATCCCGAGTTTCAAAACTCGATTTCTAAAAGGGGTTTAAGCTTATCAGAAGTCACTTGCTTACCATTAACAACAGGTTGGTTCGGAGAAGTTGTAACCCAAAGAGTTGTTAGAGTTACGTGCTTCTATCGTGGAGGTACGACTAACATTTGGGCAAGGCCTATTGAGGGCATAACTCTACTAATCGATGTAGAGTTGATGGAAGTTATCAAATATGTGGACAGGTTAAAAGCTCCAATTCCTAAAGCTGAAGGAACTGATTTCCAAAGCCAGAGGCCTAGTCCTGTCCTCTGTAATGGAACAAACTCTCGGATAGCCATCGAAGGACATGAAGTTCGATGGGCTAATTGGGTTTTTCACGTGGCATTCAATGCTCGAGCAGGACTAATTATATCAACAGCTTCTATATTTGATGAGACAAAACACAAGTTTCGACGCGTGCTATACAGAGGGCATGTATCAGAGACATTTGTTCCATATATGGATCCTACTCCAGAATGGTACTACCGGACTTTCCTGGATGTTGGAGAATTTGGTTTTGGCCGGTCCGCCAATACCCTAGTTCCCCTTATCGACTGTCCAGGCAGCTCAGTGTACATGAATGGATACATGGCTGGAGGGGACGGGTATGCACAGGAAGTCCCGAATGCCATTTGCATTTTCGAGCGATATTCTGGGAATGTTGCTTGGAGACATACGGAACTTGGTGTACCTGGAAAAGTGGTAAAGTATAATTCTTAAACTCAGATAATCTTTGGTTGGCTTAATAGAGAACTTTTTTGTGCTGAATCGAATTTACTTCGATCTGCAGATAACCAGTGGAGAGGCCGAAACTAATTTGGTCGTAAGAATGGTGGCAACTGTTGGAAATTATGATTATATACTTGATTGGGAGTTTAAGCAAAGTGGCTCCATTAAAGTTGGGGTGAGTAGCCACCACTTTCTTGAACAATTTCTACTTGGGAGAAAAATGTACAAACGGTTTTCTCACGTCTCTCTTAGAAAACAGGTGATCCATGGTCGAGGGATAGGTGTATGGTAGCTAGGTTTAGGTTTCACACAATCCAACAATTTCATCATCTTAAACAGTAAATTAGGTATTTAGCTTTCCTATGGACATTAATTCACATTTTCATTGGAATACTCTTAACTCTTAGACATATTTTTCATTTATTTCAGCGACTGATCCGTCCTTTTATGGCAGGTAAGTCTAACCGGCGTGCTAGAGATGAAGGCAACGGAGTACACGAGTACTAATCAAATATACGAGGATACTTATGGAACCTTGGTAGCGGATAACACAATTGCAGGCAACCATGATCATTTTCTTACTTACTACCTCGACCTTGATATCGATGGTATTGATAACTCATTCGTCAAATCTAAATTGAAAACTGTTAGGCCAATGCCCACTGGCATTTCATCAAGGAAGAGTTACTGGAAAGTTATTCAAGAAATCGTTAAAACAGAAGCTGATGCTAGGACTCGACTAGGTTTGGATCCAGTCGAGTTCTTGATAGTTAATCCTAATAAGAAAACAAAGCTCGGAAATCACGTGGGTTACAGACTGATCACTGGACGACCAGCTGAATCCCTGCTCTTAGACGATGACTACCCACAAATACGTGCATCTTATACAAGGTATCAGGTGTGCATGACCTGCTATAACAAGAAAGAGAGGTGGGCTGGAGGTTTTTACGCCGATAGGAGCCA
>NW_019232230.1:0-789 GCF_002742605.1 Olea europaea var. sylvestris
GGCAATTTCGTCATTTTTTTAGACTGTGTCGGAATGGGCTCAAATTTAACAGGTTGATTGGAAACAAAAATCGCGCTGGGGGCTATTTTGGCATTTTTCTCGACTGTGTCGGAATGGGCTCAAATTTGACAGGTTGATCGGAAACAAAAATCACACCGAGGGAAATTTCGTCATTTTTCTCGACTGTGTCGGAATTGGCTAAAATTCGACTTGTTGATCGGAAACAAAAATCGTGCCGGCGGCAATTTCGTCATTTTTCTCGACTGTGTCGGACTTGGCTGAAATTTGGCAGGTTTGATCTGAAATAAAAATTGCGCCAGGGGCAATTTCGTTATCTTTCTCGACTGTGTCGGAATGGGATTAATTTGACAAGTTGATCGAAAACAAAAATCGCGCCGGAGCAATTTCGTCATTTTTCGCGACTGCGTCGGAATTGGCTAAAATTTGACAGGTTGATCGGAGGCAAAAATCGCGTCGGGGGCAAATTCGTCATTTTTCTCGACAGTGTCAGAATTGGCTGAAATTTGGCAGTTTGATCTGAAATAAAAATCGCGCCGGGGGTAATTTCGTCATTTTTCTCTACTGGGTCGGAATGGGCTCAAATTTGACAGGTTGATCGAAAACAAAAATCACGCCAGGGGCAATTTCGTCATTTTTCTCGACTGTGTCGGAATTGGCTAAAATTCGACTTGTTGATCGGAAACAAAACCGCGCCGGAGGCAATTTCGTCATTTTTCTTGACTGTGTCGGAATTGGCTGAAATTTGGCAGTTTGATCTGAAATAAAAAT
>NW_019232230.1:835-2717 GCF_002742605.1 Olea europaea var. sylvestris
AATTTCGTTATCTTTCTCCACTGTGTCGGAATGGGCTTAAATTTGACAAGTTGATCGGAAACAAAAATCGCGCCGGAGCAATTTCGTAATTTTTCGCGACTGTGCCGGAATTGGCTAAAATTTGACAGGTTGATAGGTGACAAAAATCGCGCCGTGGGCAATTTTGTCATTTTTCTCGACAGTTTCAGAATTGGCTAAAATTTGGCTGTTTGAACTGAAATAAAAATCGCGCCGGGGGCAATTTCGTCATTTTTCTAGACCGTGTCGGAATGGGCTCAAATTTGACAGGTTGATCGGAAACGAAAATCGCGTCGGGGGGCAATTTCGTCATTTTTCTCGACTGTGTCGGAATGGGCTCAAATTTGACAGGTTGATCGGAAACGAAAATCGCGTCGGGGGGCAATTTCGTCATTTTTCTCGACTGTGTCGGAATGGGCTCAAATTTGACAGGTTGATCGGAAACGAAAATCGCGTCGGGGGGCAATTTCGTCATTTTTCTCGACTGTGTCGGAATGGGCTCAAATTTGGCAGGTTGATCGGGAACAAAAATCCCGCCGGGTGTAATTTCGTCATTTTTCGCGACTGTGTCGGAATTGGCTAAAATTTGACTTGTTGATCGGAAACAAAAATCGCGACGGGGGCAATTTCGTTATCTTTCTCGACTGTGTCGGAATGGGCTTAAATTTGACAAGTTGATCGGAAACAAAAATCGCGTCGGCTGCAATTTCGTCATTTTCCTAGACAGTGTCGGAATGGGCTCAAATGTGACAGGTTGATCGGAAACAAAAATCGTACCGGCGGCAATTTCGTCATTTTTCTCGACTGTGTCCGAATTGCCTGAAATTTGGCAGTTTGATCTGAAATAAAAATCGCGTCGGGTTCAATTTCGTCATTTTTCTCGACTGTATCAGAATTGGCTGAAATTTGGCTGTTTGATCTGAAATAAAAATCGCGCCGGGGGCAATTTCGTCATTTTTCTCGACTGTGTCGGAATGGGCTCAAATTTGGCAGATTGATCGGGAACAAAAATCGCGCCGGGTTTAATTTCATCATTTTTCGCGACTGTGTCGGAATTGGCTAAAATTCGACTTGTTGATCGGAAACCAAAACCGCGCCGGGGGCAATTTCGTCATTTTTCTCGACTGTGTCGGATTGGCTGAAATTTGGCAGTTTGATCTGAAATAAAAATCGCGCCAGGGGCAATTTCGTTATCTTTCTCGACTGTGTCGAATGAGCTCAAATTTGACAGGTTGATCGGAAACAAAAATCGCGCCTGGGACAATTTCGTCATTTTTCTCGACTGTGTCGGAATTTGCTGAAATTTGGCAGTTTGATCGGAAATAAAAATCGCGCCGGCGGTAATTTCGTCATTTTTCTCGACTGTGTCGTAATGGGCTTAATTTTGACAGGTTGATCGAATACAAAAATCGCTCCGGGGGCAATTCCGACACAGTAATTTCGGCATTTTTCTCGACTATGTCGGAATTGGCTGAAATTTGGCAGTTTGATCTGAAATAAAAATCCCGCCGGGGGCAATTTCGTCATTTTTCTCGACTGTTTCGGAATGGGCTCAAATTTGACAGGTTGATCGGAAACAAAAATCACGCCGGGGGCAATTTCGTCATTTTTCTCGACTGTGTCGGAATTGACTAAAATTCGACTTGTTGATCGGAAACAAAAACCGCGCCGGAGGTAATTTCGTCATCTTTCTCGACTGTGTCGAAATTGGCTGAAATTTGGCAGTTTGATCTGAAATAAAAATCGCGCCAAGGGCAATATCGTTATCTTTCTCGACTGTTTCGGAATGGGCTTAAATTTGACAAGTTGATCGGAAACAAAAATCGCGCCGGCGGCAATTTCGTCATTTTTCTAGACAGTGTCT
>NW_019232231.1:0-2717 GCF_002742605.1 Olea europaea var. sylvestris
ACCGACACCGTGTGCAAAAGTTACGCTCAATTCTTCGTCCGCCGACTCTCCAAGCGTTCAAAATATACAAGCACTCATTCTTTTGAATCATGGCCCAAATCCCTCGTACGTCATGACGAAGTTGTGAGTTCAATCCAAAATGGTCGCTACAATCCAAAAAGTAGTTATGAGCCCAAAACGGACACCGCGTGCAAAAGTTACGCTCAATTCTTCGTACACCAACAATCCAAGCGTTCTAAGTATGCCGGTGCTCATTCTCTCGAAAAGTGGCCGAAATTCCTCATAAGTCACGATGAAGTGGTGAGTTCAATCCAAAACGGTCGCTACATTTTCAAAAAGTTCTTATGGGCCCAAAACGGACACCGTGTGCAAAAGTTACGCTCAATTCTTCGTCCGCCAACTCTCCTAGCGTTCTAAATACACAAGCGCTCATTCTTTCGAAGAATGGCCAAAATCCCTCGTACGTCTCGACGAAGTTGTGAGTTCAATCCAAAATGGTCGTTACATTTCCAAAAAGTACTTATGGGCCCAAAACGGACACCGTGTGCAAAAGTTACGCTCATTTCTTCGTACGTCGACAATCCAAGCGTTGCCAATATGCAAGTGCTCATTCTTTCGAAAAATGGCCGAAATCCCTCATACGTTACGACGAAGTGGTGAGTTCAATCCAAAACGGTCGCTACATTTCCAAAAAGTTCTTATTGGCCTGAAACGGACACCGTGTGCAAAAGTTACGCTCAATTCTTCGTCCGCCGACTCTCCAAGCGTTCAATATATACAAGCGCTCATTCTTCAAGGAATGGCCAAAATCCCTCGTACGTCATGATGAAGTGGTGAGTTCAATCCAAAACGGTCGCTACATTTCAAAAAAGTACTTATGGGCCCAAAACGGACGCCGTGTGCAAAAGTTACGCTCAATTCTTCGTACGCCGACAATCCAAGCGTTCCAAATATGCAGGTGCTCATTCTTTCGAAAAATGGCTGAAATTCAAGTCACGATGAAGTGGTGAGTTCAATCCAAAATGGTCGCTACAATCCAAAAAGTAGTTATGAGCCCAAAACGGACACCGCGTGCAAAAGTTACGCTCAATTCTTCGTACACCAACAATCCAAGCGTTCTAAGTATGCCGGTGCTCATTCTCTCGAAAAGTGGCCGAAATTCCTCATAAGTCACGATGAAGTGGTGAGTTCAATCCAAAACGGTCGCTACATTTTCAAAAAGTTCTTATGGGCCCAAAACGGACACCGTGTGCAAAAGTTACGCTCAATTCTTCGTCCGCCAACTCTCCTAGCGTTCTAAATACACAAGCGCTCATTCTTTCGAAGAATGGCCAAAATCCCTCGTACGTCTCGACGAAGTTGTGAGTTCAATCCAAAATGGTCGTTACATTTCCAAAAAGTACTTATGGGCCCAAAACGGACACCGTGTGCAAAAGTTACGCTCATTTCTTCGTACGTCGACAATCCAAGCGTTGCCAATATGCAAGTGCTCATTCTTTCGAAAAATGGCCGAAATCCCTCATACGTTACGACGAAGTGGTGAGTTCAATCCAAAACGGTCGCTACATTTCCAAAAAGTTCTTATTGGCCTGAAACGGACACCGTGTGCAAAAGTTACGCTCAATTCTTCGTCCGCCGACTCTCCAAGCGTTCAATATATACAAGCGCTCATTCTTCAAGGAATGGCCAAAATCCCTCGTACGTCATGATGAAGTGGTGAGTTCAATCCAAAACGGTCGCTACATTTCAAAAAAGTACTTATGGGCCCAAAACGGACGCCGTGTGCAAAAGTTACGCTCAATTCTTCGTACGCCGACAATCCAAGCGTTCCAAATATGCAGGTGCTCATTCTTTTGAAAAATGGCTGAAATTCAAGTCACGATGAAGTTGTGAGTTCAATCCAAAATGGTCGCTACATTTCCAAACAGTTCTTATGGGCCCAAAACGGACACCGTGTGCAAAAGTTGCGCTCAATTCTTCGTCGGCCAACTCTCCAAGCGTTCAAAATATACAAGCGCTCATTCTTTCGAAGAATGGCCAGAATCCCTCGTACGTCACGACGAAGTTGTGAGTTCAATCCAAAACGGTCGCTACATTTCCAAAAAGTTCTTATGGGCCCAAAACGGACACCGTGTGCAAAAGCTATGCTCAATTCTTCGTCCGCCAACTCTCCAAGCGTTCAAAATATACAAGCGCTCATTCTTTCGAAGAATGGCCAGAATCCCTCGTACGTCACGACGAAGTTGTGAGTTCAATCCAAAACGGTCGCTACATTTCCAAAAAGTTCTTATGGGCCCAAAACGGACACCGTGTGCAAAAGCTATGCTCAATTCTTCGTCCGCCGACTCTCCAAGCGTTCGAAAAATACAAGCGCTCATTCCTTCGAAGAATGGCCAAAATCCTTCGTACGTCATGACGAAGTTGAGAGTTCAATCCAAAACGGTCGCTACATTTCTAAAAAGTACTTATGGGCCCAAAACGGACACTATGTGCAAAAGTTACGCTCAATTCTTCGTACGTAGACAATCCAAGCGTTCCAAATATTCAAGTGCTCATTCTTTCAAAAAATGGCTGAAATCCCTCACACGTCATGATGAAGTGGTGAGTTCAATCCAAAATGGTCGCTACATTTCTAAAATGTTCTTATGGGCCCAAAACGGATACCGTGTGCAAAAGCTACGCTCAATTCTTCGTCCGCCGACTCTCCAAGCGTTCGA
>NW_019232232.1:0-2717 GCF_002742605.1 Olea europaea var. sylvestris
GGTTTTTGATTTCATGATAACTTCGGGTTTGTTCCTCTTTGGCAAATTGCTTGTTTAATTTTATTGGAATCGAGCCAATGAAAGTGGTTTTAATTTCATGATAACTCTGGGTTTTTTCACTTTCGACAAATTGCTAGTCTAATTCGACAGGAATCGAGCCAACGAAAAGTGGTTTTAATTTCATAATAACTTCGGGTTTGTTCATTTTTTGGCGAATTGCTAGTCTAATTCGATTGGAATCGAGCCAATGAAAAGTGGTTTTTGATTTTATGGTAACTTCGGGTTTGTTCATTTTTGGCAAATTGCTAGTCTAATTTGATTGGAATCGAGCCAATGAAAAGTGGTTTTCGATTTCATGATAACTTTGGGTTTGATCGTTTTCGGCAAATTGCTAGTCTAATTCGATTGGAATTGAGCGAATGAAAAGCGATTTTAATTTCATGATAACTTCGGGTTTGTTCATTTAAGGCAAATTGCTAGTCTAATTCGATTGGAATCTAGCCAATGAAAAGTGGTTATAATTTCATAATAACTTTGGGTTTGTTCATTTTTTGAGAATTGCTAGTCTAATTCGATTAGAATCGTGCCAATTAAAAGTGGTTTTCGATTTCATGATAACTTCGGGTTTGATCATTTTCGGCAAATTTCTACTCTAATTCGATTGGAATCGAGCCCATGAAAAGTGGTTTTGATTTTATGATAACTTCGTGTATGTTCGTTTTTGGCGAATTGCTAGTCTAATTCAATTAGCAACGAGCCAATGAAAAGTGACTTTCGATTTCATGATAACATCGGGTTTGTTCATTTTTGGCGAATTACTAGTCTAATTCGATTGGAATCGAGCCGATGAAAAGTGGTTTTTGATTTCATGATAACTTCGAATTTGATCATTTTCGACAAAATGGCTAGTCTAATTCGATTGGAATCGAGCCAATTCAAAGTGGTTCTCGATTTCATGATAACTTCGGGTTTGATCGTTTTCGACAAATTACTAGTCTAATTCGATTGGAATCGAGCCAATGAAAATTGGTTTAAATTTCATGATAACTTCGGGTTTGTTCATTTTAGGCAAATTGCTAGTCTAACTTGATGGGAAACGAGCCAATGAAAAGTTGTTTTAATTTCATGATAACTTCGGGTTTGTTCATTTTAGGCAAATTGCTAGTCTAACTTGATGGGAAACGAGCCAATGAAAAGTTGTTTTAATTTCATGATAACTTCGGGTTTGTTCATTTTTTGGCGAATTGCTAGTCTAATTCGATTGGATTCGACCCAATGAAAAGTGGTTTTTGATTTCATGATAACTTCGAATTTGATAATTTTCGGCAAATTGCTAGTCTAATTCGATTGGAATCGACCCAATGAAAAGTGGTTTTTGATTTCATGATAACTTCAAATTTGATAATTTTCGGCAAATTACTAGTCTAATTCGATTGGAAAGGAGCCAATGAAAGTGGTTTTTGATTTCATGATACCTTCGGGTTTGTTCATTTTCGGCGAAATGGTAGTCTATTTCGATTGGAATCGAGCCATTGAAAAGTGGTTTTTGATTCAATGATAACTTCGGATTTAATCGTTTTCGGCAAATCGCTAGTCTAATTCGATTGGAATCGAGCCAATGAAAAGTGATTTTCAATTTCATGATAAATTCGGGTTTATTCATTTTTGGCGAATTGCTAGTCTATTTCAATTAGAATCGAGCCAGTGAAAAGTGGTTTTTGATTTCATGATAACTTCGGGTCTGATCATTTTCGGTAAATTTCTAGTCTAATTCAATTGGAATCGAGCCCATGACAAGTGGTTTTGATTTTATGATAACTTCGTGTATGTTCATTTTTGGTGAATTACTAGTCTATTCCGATTAGTAACGAGCCAATGAAAAGCGACTTTCAATTTCATGATAACATCGGGTTTGTTCGTTTTTGGCGAAATGGTAGTCTAATTCGATTGGAAACGAGCCAATGAAAAGTGGTTTTTAATTTGATGATAACTTCGGGTTTGTTCGTCTTTGGCAAATTGCTAGTCTAATTCGATTGGAATCGAGCCAATGAAAAGTGATTTTGGATTTCATGATAACTTCGGGTTTATTGATTTTTGGCGAATTGCTAGTCTAATTCGATTAGAATCGAGCCAGTGAAATGTGATTTTTGATTTCATGATAACTTTGGGTTTGATCATTTTTGGCGAATTGCTAGTCTAATCCGATTGGAATCGAGCCAATGAAAAGTGGCTTTCGATTTCATGATAACTTCGGGTTTGTTCGTTTTCGGCTAATTGCTAGTCTAACTTGATTGGAATCGAGCCAATGAAAAGTGGCTTTTTATTTCATGATAACTTCGGGTTCGATCATTTTCGACGAATTGCTAGTCTAATTCGATTGGAATCGAGGCAATGAAAAGTGGCTTTCGATTTCATGATAACTTCGGGTTTGATCGTTTTCGAAAAATTACTGGTCTAATTCGGTTGGAATCGAGCCAATGAAAAGTTCTTTTCAATTTCATGATAACTTCGGGTTTGATCATTTTCGGCAAATTGCTTGTCCAATTCGATTGGAGTCGAGCTAATGAAAACTGGTTTTTGATTTCAAGATAACTTCGGGTTTGTTCCTTTTTGGAGAAATGCTAGTCTAATTCGATTGGAATCGAGTCAATGAAATGTGGTTTTTGATTACATGATAACTTTGGGTTTGTTCTTTTCGGTGAATAGCTAGTCTAATT
>NW_019232233.1:0-2717 GCF_002742605.1 Olea europaea var. sylvestris
GAGTCCAATTTCTCGGGCCATTTCCAATCAACCTGCCAAATTTCGGCCCATTCCGACAACGTCACGACAAATGACGAAATTGCCCCTGGTGCGGTTTGGAAATTAATTATTGGGTGGCCTAAACGTGGGAATTTGGCTAAAATCCCGTGATCCCGAGTCTATGCAACGAGTCCAATATTTGGGGCCATTTCCAATCAACCAGCCAAATTTCGGCCCATTCCGACACCGTCGCGACAAATGACAAAATTACCCCTGCTGCGGTTTTGCGTTGTTAATTTTCAACCTGAAATAATTAATACGGAAATTAATTATTCAGAGCCCTAAACGAAGGAATTTGACTAAAATCCCGTGATCCTGGGTTTGTCTACTGAGTCCAATTCTGGGGCCGTTTCCAATCAACCTGGCAAATTTCGATCCATTCCGGCACCATCGTGACAAATGACGAAATTGCCCCTGGTGCGGTTCTGCGTTGTTGATTTTCTGTCCAACACTTCTTCAACCTGACGTAATTAATTATTCGGAGGCCTAAACAAAGGAATTTGGCTAAAATCCCGTGATCCCGAGTCTATGCCTCGAGTCCAATTTCTCAGGCCGTTTCCAATCAACCTGCCAAATTTCGGCCCATTCCGACAACGTCACGACAAATGATGAAATTGCCCTTGGTGCGGCTTGGAAATTAATTATTCGGAGGCCTAAATAAGGGAATTTAGCTAAAATCCCGTGATCTCGGGTCTGTGCCCCGAGTCCAATTTCTGGGGCCATTTCCAATCAACCAGCGAAATTTCGACCCATTCTGACACAGTCGCGATAAATGATGAAATTGCCCCTGGTGTGATTTTATGTTGTTAATTTTCTGTCCAACACATCTTCAGCCTGACATAATTAATACGAAAATTAAATATTCGGAGGCCTAAACGAAGGAATTTGGCTAAAATCCCGTGATCTCAAGTCTTTGCCCCTAGTCCAATTTCTGGCGCCGTTTCGAATCAACCTACCAAATTTCAGCACATTCCAACACTGTCGCGACAATTAACAAAATTGCCCCTGGTGTGGCTTGGAAATTAATTATTCGGAGGCCCAAACGAGGGAATTTAGCTAAAATCCCGTGGTCCTGGGTCTGTGCTCCGAGTCCAATCTCTGGGGCCGTATCCAATCAAGTTGTCAAATTTTGGCTCATTCCGACACCGTCGCGGCAAATGACGAAATTGCCCCTGGTGCAATTTTTCTTTGTTAATTTTCTGTCCAACACTTCCTCAACCTGAAATAATTAATACGGAAATTAATTATTCGGAGGCCTAAACGAAAGAATTTGGCTAAAATCCCGTGATCCCGAGTCTGTACCTTGAGACCAATTTCTGGGGCCGTTTCCAATCAACCTGCTAAATTTCGGTCGATTCCGACACCGTCGCAACAAATGACGAAATTGCCTCTAGTGTAGTTTTTTTTGGAAAATTTTCTGTCCAACACTTCTTCAACCTGACATAATTGTTACGAAAATTAATTATTCGGAAGCCTAAATGAAAGAATTTAGCTAAAATCCCGTGTCTTTACCCCGAGTCCAATTTCTCGGGTCATTTCCAACCAACCTGCCAAATTTCAGCCCATTCCGACACCGTCGCGACAAATGATGAAATTGCCCCTGGTGCAATCTTTCTTTGTTAATTTTTTGTCCAACATTTCTTCAACTTGACATAATTAATACGACAATTAATTATTCGGAGGCCTAAACGAAAGAATTTGGCTAGAATCCTGTGATCCCGAGTCTATACCCCGAGTCTAATTTCTGGGGCCGTTTCCAATCAACCAGCCAAATTTCGGCCCATTTCGACAACGTCGCGATAAACGACGAAATTGCCCCTGGTGCGGTTTTGTGTTGTTAATTTTCTCTCCAACACATCTTCAGCCTGACATAATTAATACGAAAATTAATTATCGGCGGCCAAAACGAAGGAATATGGCTAAAATCCCGTGATCTCGGGTCCTAACCCTGAGTCCAATTTCTGGGGCCATTTCCAATCAACCTGCCAAATTTCGGCCCATTCCGACACCATCGCGATAGACAACAAAATTGCCCCTGGTGCGGTTTTGCGTTGTTAATTTTCTTTCCAACACGTCTTCAACTTGACATAATTAATACGGAAATTAATTATTCGGACATCTAAATGAAGGAATTTGGCTAAAATCCCGTGATTCTGGGTATGTGCCCCGATTCCAATTTCTCAGGCCGTTTTCAATCAACCAGCCAAATTTCGGCCCATTCCGACAACGTCACGACAAATGATGAAATTGCCCCTGGTGCAGCTTGGAAATTAATTATTTGGAGGCCTAAACAAGGTAATTTGGCTAAAATCCCGTGATCTCGGGTCTATGCCTCGAGTCCAACTTCTGGGGCCGTTTCCAATCAACCAGCCAAATTTCGGCCCATTCCGACACCGTCGCGATAAATGACGAAATTGCCCCTGGTGCGGTTTTGTGTTAATTTTCTGTCCAACACATCTTCAGCCTAACATAATTAATACGAAAATTAATTATTCGGAGGCCTAAATGATGGAATTTGGCTAAAATCCCGTGATCTCGAGTCTTTGCCCCGAGTCCAATTTTTGGGGCCGTTTCCAATCAACCTACCAAATATCGGTACATTCCAACACCGTCGCAACAATTGACAAAAATGCCCCTGGTGTAGTTTGGAAATTAATTATTCGAAGGCCTGAACGAGG
>NW_019232234.1:0-2717 GCF_002742605.1 Olea europaea var. sylvestris
TAAAAAGGAAAATGAAAAAAATATAACCGTTACGAGGCCCATACAAGATATAGAAATTCAAATTTAATGGCTTAATGTGATGGATAACGATCATATTTTTCATTTTAATGACAAAAGAATGGAAAACAAACTGGGGCTAAAAGTCTCAATTGAACATACCTTCCTTAGTTTTTCAAGGCATTGGATTCTCATCAATGTTTGCATTCCATTGTCCACAAGTGCATCGCCTATGCATCCATTACCTTCCAAACTCTAGCAACCATTGTCACTCCTCATATTGAGATTTTAACTTTGCGGTTTGTTTAGAAATCCTTCTCGAGAATATGTACCAATATGGCACTATCTTTTTTCTTCTCCCTCTTGAATCGTACCTCTACCTACAACAACGCTATTGCCACTGCAGGTTCAATAATCCTACAACAATCGGGATGGTCGTACCTAACCAATCGTAGTGCCACCCAAATGGTCCCTGTCCATCGCTACACAACCTTTTCCTCTTTCTTTCTCTTCCCTCTAGTTGTATATTGATTGTGGTGGTTGAGAAAGCTTTGGCCGATTATAACCTAAAAATTGGGAATTTCTGCACATGGTGAGCTGATGTACAATGGGTGGGAGTAATGGATATACATGATTTTGACAAAAAGAAAAAAAAAATCCTTGTACCTTATTTATAGAATTGAAACTTGAAATATAGTATTTGAGTTAATTTTCCCTTTGAGTTGTAGCAGTGTTGACACGAACCTTGCTACGCCTACAGGGTCTGTACACTCTTTTAGCTGTGATCACAATCACGTACTAGTCACAAATCACGCAAGATCACAGTTACAAAGAGACAAATTGTGGTTCACAATTACAAATTTAATTGTAAACCACATATCGGTCACAAATGATCAAATTAACTGACACAATTTGCAATTAATTGATTATGAATTACTCTTGATCTTTCCCACCTTACCTTACCTACTCTACCACTATTGGCACCAGCCAAATCGTCGCCACCACCTCAAATCCACCACGATCTTCACCTCAAATTCACAACTACCACCGCTACTACTGTCACCTCCAATCCATTGCCACATCAATCTCTGATTAGATCTAAGAGAAATAGACAACAAGATAAACTCTTCTATCTCACCTCAGCTCCACCCCACCTCCTATTTAGATCTGAATGGAAACTTGTATTTTTGCGGGTGATGGTATAGTTTCAATGATTTTAGACCAATCGAATCGTTTGCATATATAATGAACATCTGTAACTATACATCTCTTTGTGCATGATTTCAATACAAAAGCTATGTGAGAGAGAGAGAGAGAGAGAGAGAGAGAGAGAGAGAGAGAGCGTAAATAGCAGATTGGAGAAAATATGAGTCTAACCAATTTTTGAAAAAAGAGGAAAAATAACTTTTTTTTCCTACTCCTAGATTTCATCTAAGCTTCGATCTCAAGTCGTCCATGGTTTGATCGGGCTGAAATTCGGAGGAGATGTTCACAAGACATAGAGTTACAATTTGAACATTGAAGATCGAATTTTAAGTTCGGGAACATTGGTTAATGTGCGTGAATGAATAGTAACCAGATTTTTTGGATATAATTTCCAATTTTCATATTGTTTTGCCAAGATTGTCGTTATCTTAAAGAAATATATGTTGTAGCCTCTAGTTGTGCGTAGAGAGACTTGGTGTACCGATTATTTGATTGATAGTGGAGGTTTTGACTAGATTAGGTCTTGTGGTTTTTATTCATCCTATTAGGGAAGGTTTTCCATGTAAAATAATTACTTGTATTCTTGTTGTTTGGCGTGATTGATTTTCTTTAGAATAAATTCAGCATATACAATTGTCAAAAATGGTGTCTTACTTATTTTCTTTTGGGAGAAGAATTATTTCGATGTTCATTATTTGTTTGCATATTTCCCTTTAAGTGGCACCAAAGCCAGACTCTAAGATTTGGGTTTTAAATTGTGGAAACGAATTTGAGTAAAATGATTAACTTGAATGGTTAAAATTATCACATGTGGAAAGGGAAAATGGAGGATCTTCTTTATGTGAAAGATTACTATCTGCTGGTGTTTGTAGTTGAAAAATCGAATAACAAGTTAGATGAAGAATGAAGTTTGTTGCATCGACAAGTTTGACTAAGATGATTAACTTGAATTGTTTTAATTATTACATATGGAAAGGAAAAAATGGAGGATCTTCTTTATATGAAAAGATTACTATCTACCAGTGTTTGCAACTGAAAAATCGAATAACAAGTCAGATGAAGAATGAAATTTGTTGCACGAAAAGTTTGTGTATATATCAGTAGTGGGTAGATGATTATGTTTTGAACAATGTTAGTGGGGAGCCACATGCTTATGCTCTATGGAATAAGCTTGAATAGTTATATGCTAGAAAGACTGGAAATAAGAAGATGTTTCTGATTAAGCAGATGATGGTGTTGAGATATCAGGATGAAAGTCCTCTAACTGATCATCTAAATACATTCCAAGAAATTATTAATTAGTTGGCTAGAATGGGTATTAGGTTTGGTGATGAATTTCAAGGGTTATGGTTACTTACTTGGTTCATTATCGGACTCATGAGAGATGATCAGAACTTCATTATCTAACTCTATTTCAGATGGTGTCATCACAATAGATCTGGCCTATACTAGCTTGATAAATGAAGAGATGAAAAGAAAATCACAAGGATCTTCACAGTCAGAGGTCTTACTTA
>NW_019232235.1:0-2717 GCF_002742605.1 Olea europaea var. sylvestris
CTTTTCATTGGCTCGATTCCAACCAAATTAGACTAGCAATTAGCCGAAAACGAACAAACCCGAAGTTATCCTGAAATCAAAAATAACTTTTCATTAGCTCGATTCCAATCGAATTAGACTAGCAATTCGCAGAAAATGATCAAACCCGAAGTTATCATGAAATCAAAAACCACTTTAATTGGCTCGATTCCAATCGAATTAGACTGACAATTTGCAAAAAATGAACAAACGCAAAGTTATCATGAAATTGAAAACCACTTTACATTGGCTCAATTCCAACAGAATTAGACAAGTAATTTTTCGAAAACGATCAAACACAAAGTTATCATGAAATCCAAACCACTTTTCATTAGCTCAATTCCAATCGAATTAGACTAGCAATTAGCTGAAAGCGATTTAACTCGTATTTATCATGAAATCAAAAACCACTTTTCATTAGCTCAATTCCAATCGAATTAGACTAGCAATTAGCTGAAAGCGATTTAACTCGTATTTATCATGAAATCAAAAACCACTTTTCACTGGCTCGATTCCAATCGAATTAGACTGGCAATTCAAAAAAAAAGCACAAACGCGAAGTTATCGTGAAATCAAAAACCACTTTTCATTGGTTCGTTTCCGATCGAATTAGACTAGCGTTTCTCCAAAAATGAACAAACCCAAAGTCATCATGAAATTGAAAACCACATTACATTGGCTCAATTCCAACCGAATTAGACCAGTAATTTTTCGAAAATGATCAAACCCGAAGTTATCATGAAATCAAAAACCACTTTTCATTGGTTCGATTCCAATCGAATTAGACTAGCAATTTGTCGAAAATGATCAAACCCGAAGTTATCATGAAATCGAAAGCCACTTTTCATCGAATCGATTCCAATCGAATTAGACTAGTAATTCCCCGAAAATGATCAAGCCTGAAGTTATCATGAAATCAAAAACCACTTTTCATTGGTTCGATTCCAATCGAATTAGACTAGCAATTAGCCGAAAACGAACAAACCCAAAGTTATCATGAAATAAAAAACCACTTTTCATTGGCTCGATTCCAATCGAATTAGACTGGCAATTTGTCGAAAATGATCAAACCCGAAGTTATCATGAAATCAAAAACCACTTTTCAATGGCTCGATTACAATCGAATTAGATTGGTATTTCTCCAAAAATAAACAAACCTGAAGTTATCGGGAAATCAAAAGCCACTTTTCATTAGCTTGATTCCAATAAAATTAGACTAGCAATTCATCGAAAAACGATCAAACCAGAAGTTTTCATGAAATCAGAAACCGCTTTTCATTGGCTCGATTCCAATCGTATTAGACTAGCAATTTGTAAAAGTCGAAGAAACCCGAAGTTATCATGTAATCAAAACCCACTTTTCATTGGCTCGATTCCAATCGAATTAGACTAGCATTTCTCAAAAAACGACAAACCTAAAGTTATCATGAAATCAAAAACCATATTTCATCGGCTCGATTCCAATCGAATTGGACTAGCAATTTGCCAAAAATGATCAAACCCGAAGTTATCATGAAATTGAGAACCACTTTTCATTGGCTCTATTCCAACCAAATTAGACTGGCAATTCGTCGAAAATGATCAAACCCGAAGTTATCATGAAATCAAAAACCACTTTTCATTGTCTCGACTCCAGTATAATTAGACTAGTATTTCTCCAAAAATGAACAAACCTGAAGTTATCCTGAAATCAAAAACCACTTTTCATTGGCTCGATTTCAATCGAATTAGACTAGCAATTAGCCGAAAATGAACAAACCTGAAGTTATCAAGAAATCAAAAATCACTTTTCACTGGCTCGATTCCAATCGAATTAGACTAGCATTTCTCCAAAAATGAACCAACCAGAAGTTATCATGAAATCAAAAACCACTTTTCATTGGCTCGATTCCAATCGAATTAGACTGGCAATTTGTCAAAGATGAACAAACCCGATGTTATCATGAAATCAAAAACCACTTTTCATTGGCTCGATTCCAATCGAATTAGACTGGCAATTTGCAAAAAATGAACAAACGCGAAGTTATCATGAAATTGAAAACCACTTTACATTGGCTCAATTCCAACCGAATTAGACAAGTAATTTTTCGAAAACGATCAAACCCGAAGTTATCATGAAATCCAAACCACTTTTCATTAGCTCAATTCCAATCGAATTAGACTAGCAATTAGCTGAAAGCGATTTAACTCGTATTTATCATGAAATCAAAAACCACTTTTCACTGGCTCGATTCCAATCGAATTAGACTGGCAATTCAAAAAAAATGCACAAACGCGAAGTTATCGTGAAATCAAAAATGACTTTTCATTGGTTCGTTTCCGATCGAATTAGACTAGCGTTTCTCCAAAAATGAACAAACCCAAAGTTATCATGAAATTGAAAACCACATTACATTGGCTCAATTCCAACCGAATTAGACCAGTAATTTTTCGAAAATGATCAAACCCGAAGTTATCATGAAATCCAAAGCCACTTTTCATCGAATCGATTCCAATCGAATTAGACTAGTAATTCCCCGAAAATGATCAAACCTGAAGTTATCATGAAATCAAAAACCACTTTTCATTGGTTCGATTCCAATCGAATTAGACTAGCAATTAGCCGAAAACGAACTTACCCAAAGTTATCATGAAATCAAAAACCACTTTTCATTGGCTCGATTCCAATCGAATTAGACTGGCAATTCGTCGAAAATGAT
>NW_019232236.1:0-2717 GCF_002742605.1 Olea europaea var. sylvestris
CCTTCGTACGTCATGACGAAGTGGTGAGTTCAATCCAAAACGGTCGCTGCATTTCGAAAAAGTGCTTATGGGCCCAAAACAGATGCCGTGTGCAAAAGTTAAGCTGAATTTTTCGTCCGTCGACTCTCCAAGCGTTCTAAATATGCAAGTGCTCGTTCTTTCGAAAGGTGGCCAAAATCCCTCGTATGTCACGACGAAGTGCTGACTTCAATCCAAAATGATCGCTGCATTTCCAAAAAGTTTTTATAGTCCCATAACGGACACCGTGTGCAAAAGTTACGCTCAATTCTTCGTCGGTCGACTCTCCGAGTGTTCTAAATATGCAAGTGCTCATTCTTTCAAAAAATGGCCAAAATCCCACGTAAGTCACGACGAAGTGGTGCGTTCAATTCAAAACGGTCGCTACATTTCCAAAAAGTACTTATGGGCCCAAAACGGACACCGTGTGCAAAAGTTACGCTCAATTCTTCGTCCGTCGACTCTCCAAGCGTTCCAAATATGCAAGTGCTCATTCTTTCAAAAAATGACCAAAATCCCTCGTAGGTCAAGACGAAGTTGTGAGTTCAATCCAAAATGGTCGCTACATTTCCAAACAGTACTTATGGGCCCAAAACGGATACCGTGTGCAAAAGTTACGCTCAATTCTTCATACGCCGACTCTCCAACCGTTCCAAATATGCAAGTGCTCATTCTTTTGAAAGATTACCAAAATCCCTCGTACGTCACAATGAAGTGGTGAGTTTAATCCAAAATGGTCGCTGCATTTTGAAAAAGTGCTTATGGGCCCAAAACAGACGCCGTGAACAAAAGTTACACTGAATTTTTCGTCTGTCGACTCTCCAAGCGTTCTAAATAAGCAACTACTCATTCTTTCGAAAAATGGCCAAAATCCCTCGTACGTCACGATGAAGTTGTGAGTTCAAACCAAAACGATCGCTACATTTACAAAAAGTATTTATGGGCCCAAAAGGGACACCATGTGCAAAGGTTACGCTCAATTCTTCGTCCGTCGACTCTCCAAGCGTTCTAAATATGCAAGTGCTCAATCTTTCAAAAAATGGCCAAAATCCCTCGTATGTCACGACGAAGTGGTGAGTTCAATCCAAAACGGTCGCTGCATTTCCAAAAAGTAGTTATGGGCCCAAAACGGACACCGTGTGCAAAAGTTACGTTCAATTCTTCGTCCGTCGACTCTCTAAGCGTTCTAAATATGCAAGTGCTCAATCTTTGGAAAAATGGCCAAAATCTCTCGTACGTCATGACAAAGATGTGAGTTCAAACCAAAACGGTCGCTACATTTCCAAAAAGTACTTATGGGCCCAAAACGGACACCGTGTGCAGAAGTTACGCTCAATTCTTCGTCCGCCGACTCTCCAAGCGTTCCAAATATGCAAGTGCTCATTCTTTCGAAAAATAGCCAAAATCCCTCGTACGTCACGACGAATTGCTGAGTTCAATCCAAAACGGTCGCTACATTTCCAAAAAGTACTTATGGGCTCAAAACGGAAACCGTGTGCAAAAGTTACGCTCAATTCTTCATTCGCCGACTCTCCAAACGTTCTAAATATGCAAGTGCTCATTGTTTCGAAAAATGGCCAAAATCCCTCGTACCTCACGACGAAGAGGTGAGTTCAATCAAAAACGGTCGCTACCTTTCCAAAAAGTACTTACGGGCCCAAAACGGACACCGTGTGCAAAAGTTACGCTCAATTCTTCGTATGCCGACTCTCCATGCGTTCTAAATATGCAAGTGCTCATTCTTTTGAAAAATGACAAAAATCCCTCGTACGTCAAGACGTAGTGGTGAGTTCAATCGAAAACCGTCGCTTCATTTCCAAAAAGTACTTATGGTCCCAAAACGGAAACCGTGTGCAAAAGTTACGGTCAATTCTTCGTCCCCTGACTCTCCAGGCGTTCTAAATATGCACGTGTTAATTCTTTCAAAAAATGGCCAAAACCCTCGTACGTCACGATGAAGTGGTGATTTCAATCCAAAACGGTCTCTAAATTTCCAGAAAGTACTTATGGGCCCAAAACGGACACCGTGTGCAAAAGTTACGCTCAATTCTTCGTTCTTCGACTCTCCAAGCGTTCTAAATATGCAAGTGCTCATTCTTTCGAAAAATGGCCAAAATCCCTCATAGGTCAGGACGAAGTTGTGAGTACAATCCAAAACGGTCGCTACATTTCCAAAAGTACTTATGGGCCCAAAACGGACACCTTGTGCAAAAGTTACGCTCAATTCTTCGTCCATCGACTCTCTAAGCGTTCTAAATATGCAAGTGCTCATTCTTTCGAAAAATGGCCAAAACCCTCGTACGTCACGATGAAGTGGTGATTTCAATCCAAAACGGTCGCTAAATTTCCAAAAAGTACTTATGGGCCCAAAACGGACACCGTGTACAAAAGTTACGCTCAGTTCTTCGTCCGTCGACTCTCCAAGCGTTCTAAATATGCAAGTGCTCATTCTTTCGAAAAATGGCCAAAATCCCTCGTAGGTCAGGACGAAGTAGTGAGTACAATCCAAAACGGTCGCTACGTTTCCAAAAGTACTTATGGGCCCAAAATGGACACCCTGTACAAAAGTTACGCTGAATTCTTCGTCCGTCAACTCTCTAAGCGTTCTAAATATGCAAGTGCTCATTCTTTCGAAAAATGGCCAAAATCCCTCGTACGACACGACGAAGTGGTGAGTTCTATCCAAAACAGTCGCTGCA
>NW_019232237.1:0-2717 GCF_002742605.1 Olea europaea var. sylvestris
TGTCCTGTGACAAATTGTAAATTAAAGTGTACACCATAGTGTACAAGTAGCAAGGTTCTTATAGATTGAACTTTGCTATTTGTACACTTATTTTTGACACGTTGTTTGACAGTTGCATTCTTGTCAAGTGTCAATTAGATGGGAAAACTATTTGAAATTTCAACTTTCCAAATGGGTAATGTCATGTGGCTGAGTGTAAACTGCCATAGTGTACATGTAGAAAGAGTCTTACCGATTGAACTTTGCTATGTGTACACTGATTTTTGACACGTCGTTTGACACTTGCATTGTAGTCAAGTGCCAATTGGATGGGAAAATTGTTTGTAATTTAAACAGTCCAACAGCGTAATGTCACATGGTAAAGTGTGAACTAAAGTGTACACCATAGTGTACATGTAGCAAGGTCCTTACCGATTGAACTTTGCTATTTGTATACTGATTTTTGACTCATTGTTTGACATCTGCATTGATGTCAAGTGTGAATTGGATGGGAAAATTGCATAAAATTCAAACTGTCCAATAGGGTAATGTCACGTGGTAAAGTGTAAGCTAAAGCGTACACCATAGTGTACATGTAGCGAGGTCCTTACCGATTCAACATCGTCATTCGTATACTGATTTTTGACATGTTTTTTGACACTTGCATTGTTGTCAAGTGTCAATTTGATGGGAAAACTGTTCAAAATTTAAACTGTCCAACATGGTAATGTCATGTGGCAAAGTGTAAATTAAAGTGTGCACCATAGTTTACATGTAGCAAGGTCCTTACCGATTGAACTTTTCTATTTGTACACTGATTTTTGACACGTTGTTTGACACTTACATTGTTGTCAAGTGTCAATTGGATGGAAAAACTGGTTAAAACTTAAACTGTCCAACAGGATAATGTCACGTTGCAAAGTGTAAACTAAAGTGTACAGAATAGTGTACATGTAGCAAGGTCCTTATCGATTGAACTTTGCTAGTTGTACACTTATTTTTGACACGTTATTTGACACTTGCATTGTTGTCAAGTATCAATTAGATGGAAAACCTGTTCAAAATTTAAAATATCCAACTGGGTAATGACACGTGGTAAAGTATAAACTAAAGAGTACATCATAGTTTACATGTAGCAAGGTCCTTACCGATTGAACTTTTCTATTTGTACACTGATTTTTGATATGTTGTTTGACACTTGCATAGCTGTCAAGTGTCAGTTGAATGGAAAAACTACCTAAAATTTAAATTGTCCAATAGGGTAATGTCACGTTGCAAAGTGTAAACTAAACTGTACACCATTGTGTACATGTAGCAAGGTCCTTAACGATTGTACTTTGCAACTTGTACATTGATTTTTGACACGTTTCATGACACTTGCATTGTGGTCAAGTGTTAACTGAATGGAAAAACTATTTGAAATACTAACTGTCCAACAGCGTAATGACACATGGCAAAGTATAAACTAAAGTGTACACCATTGTTTACATGTAGCAAGGTCCTTACCGATTGATTTTTGCTATTTGTACACTGATTTTTGACATGTTGTTGGACACTTGCATTGTTGTCAAGTGTCAATTGGTTGGAAAAATTGTTGAAATTTAAATTGTCCAGTAGGGTAATGTCATGTTGCAAAGTGTAAACTAAAGTGTACACCGTAGTGTATATGTAGCAACATTCTTACTGACGGAACTTTGCTATTTGTACACTAATTTTCGACACGTTGTTTGACACTTGTATTGTAGTCAACTGTAATTTGGATGGGAAAACTGTTTGATATTTAAACTATCCAACATGCTAATGTCATGTGGAAAAGTGTAAACTAAAGTGTACACCATAGTGTACATGTGGCAAGGTCCTTACAGATTGAACTTTGCTAATTGTACATTGATATTCGATACGTTGTTTAACTCGTGCATTGTTGTCAAATGTCAATTGGATAGGAAAACTGTTTGAAATATAAACTGTCCAGCAGGGTAATGTCCCGTGGCAAAGTGTAAACTACAGTGTACACCATAGTGTACATGTATCATGGTTCTTACCTATTGAACTTTGCTATTTGTACACTGATTTCTGACACGTTGTTTGACACTTGCATTGTTGTCAAGTGTCAATTGGATGGGAAAACTATTAGAAATTTAAACTGTCCAACTAGATAATGTCACGTTGCAAAGTGTACACCATAGAGAACAAGCAACAACGTTCTTACCGATTGAACGTTGTTATTTGTACAATGATTTTTGACACGTCGTTTGACACTTGCATTGTTCCCAAGTGTCAATCAGATGGGAAAGCTGTTTGAAATATAAAATGCCCAATAGGGTAATGTCACGTGGCAAAGTGTAAACTAAAGTGTGCACTGTAGTTTACATGTAGCAAGGTCCTTACCGATTGAACTTTTCTAATTGTACACTGATTTTTGATATGTTGTTTGGCACTTGCATAGCTGTCGAGTGTCAGTTGAATGGAAAAACTACCTAAAATTTAAATTGTCCAGTAGGGTAATGTCACGTTGCAAAGTGTAAACTAAACTGTACACTATCGTGTACATGTAACAAGGTCCTTATCGATTTTACTTTCCAACATGCACATTGATTTTTGACACATTGTTTGACACTTACATTGTTGTCAAGTGTCAATTGGATGGGAAAACTGTTCAAAATTTAAACTGTCCAACATGGTAATGTCATGTGGCAAAGTATAAATTAAAGCATACACCACAGTGTACATGTAGCAAG
>NW_019232238.1:0-2717 GCF_002742605.1 Olea europaea var. sylvestris
TTTTGTTTCCGATCAACCTGTCAAATTTTAGCCCATTCTGACACAGTTGCGAAAAATGACGAAATTCACCCGGCGCGATTTTTGTTCCCGATCAACCTGCTGAATTTGAGCCCATTCCGACACAGCCGGGAAAAATGACGAAATTGCCCACGGCACGATTTTTGTTTTCGATCAACCTGTCAAATTTTAGCCCATTCCGACACAGTAGCGAAAAATGACGAAATTACCCCCGGCTCGATTTTTGTTCCCGATCAACCTGTCAAATTTGAGCACATTCCGACACAGTCGCGAAAAATGACGAAATTGCCCCTGGCGCGATTTTTGTTTCCGATCAACCTGTCAAATTTTAGCCCATTCCGACACAGTCACAAAAAATGACGAAATTGACCTCAGCGCGATTTTTGTTTCCTATCAACCTGTCAAATTTCAGCCAATTACGACACAGTCGCGAAAAATGACGAAATTATTCTCGGAGTGGATTTTGTTTCCGATCAACCAGTCAAATTTTAGGCCATTCCGACATCGTCGCGAGAAATGACGAAATTGCCCCATGCGCGATTTTTGTTCCCGATCAACCTGTCAAATTTGAGCACATTCCGACACAGTCGCGAAAAATGATGAAATTGACCCCGGCGCGATTTTTGTTTCCGATCAACCAATCAAATTTTAGCCAATTCCGACACAGCCGCGAAAAATGACGAAATTGCCCCCGGCGCGATTTTTGTTTCCGATCAACCAATCAAATTTTAGCCAATTCCGACACAGCCGCGAAAAATGACGAAATTGCCCCCGGCGCGGTTTTTGTTCCCGATCAACCAGTCAAATTTGAGCACATTTCGACACAGTAGCGAAAAATGACGAAATTGCCCCCGGCGCGATTTTTGTTTCCGATCAACCTGTCAAATTTTAGCCCATTCCGACACAGGCCCAAAAAATGACGAAATTGCCCCCGGCGCGATTTTTGTTTCCGATCAACCTGTCAAATTTTAGCCCATTCCGACACAGTCGCAAAATATGACGAAATTGCCCGTGGCGCTGTTTTTGTTTCCGATCAACCTGCCAAATTTCAGCCAATTCCGACACAGTTGCGAATAATGACGAAATTCACCAGGCGCGGTCCTTGTTCCTGATCAACCTTTCAATTTTTAGCCCATTCCAACACAGTTGCGAAAAATGACGAAATTGCCTCCTGCGCGATTTTTGTTTCCGATCAACCTGTCGAATTTTAGCCAATTCCGACACAGGCCCAAAAAATGACGAAATTGCCCCCGGCACGATTTTGGTTCCCGATCAACCTGTCAATTTTTAACCCATTCCAACACAGTTGCGAAAAATGACGAAATTGCCTCTGGCGCGATTTTTGTTTCCGATCAACCTGTCAAATTTTAGCCAATACCGACGCAGGCGCAAAAAATGACGAAACTGCCCCTGGCGCGATTTTTGTTCCCGATCAACCTGTCAAATTTTAGCCCATTCCGACACAGTCGCGAAAAATGACGAAATTGCCCCCGGCGCGATTTTTATTTCCGAGCAACTTGTCAAATTTTAGCCCATTCCGACACAGTCGCGAAAAATGACGAAATTGCCCCCGGCGTGATTTTTGTTTCCGATCAACCCATCAAATTTTAGCCCATTCCGACACAGTAGCAAAAAATGACGAAATTGACCCCGGCGCGATTTTTGTTTCCGATCAACCTGTCAAATTTTAGCCAATTCCGACACAGTTGCGAAAAATGACGAAATTCACCCGGCGCGATTTTTCTTCCCGATCAACCTGTTGAATTTGAGCCCATTCCGACACAGCCGAGAAAAATGACGAAATTGCCCGCGGCATGATTTTTGTTTTCGATCAACCTGTCAAATTTTAGCCCATTCCGACACAGTCGCGAAAAATGACAAAAATTGCCCCCGACGCGATTTTTGTTCCCGATCAACCAATCAAATTTTAGCCCATTCCGACACCATTGCAAAAAATGACGAAATTGCCCCCAGCGCGGTCTTTGTTCCCGATCAACCTGTCAATTTTTGACCCATTCAGACACAGTCGCGAAAAATGACGAAATTGCCCCGGGCGCGGTTTTTGTTTCCGATCAACCAGTCAAATTTTAGCCGATTTCGACACCGTCGCGAAAAATGATGAAATTGCCCCCGGCGCGATTTCTGTTTCCGATCAACCTGTTAAATTTCAGCCAATTCCGAAACAGTTGCGAAAAATGACGAAATTCACCCGGCGCGGTTTTTGTTCCCGATCAACCTGTCAAATTTGAGCCCATTCCGACACAGCCTAGAAAAATGACGAAATTGCCCACGGCGCGAATTTTGTTTCCGATCAATCAGTCAAATTATAGCCGATTTCGACACCGTCGCGAAAAATGATGAAATTGCCCCCGGCGCGATTTCTGTTTCCGATCAACCTGTTAAATTTCAGCCAATTCCGAAACAGTTGCGAAAAATGACGAAATTCACCCGGCGCGGTTTTTGTTCCCGATCAACCTGTCAAATTTGAGCCCATTCCGACACAGCCTAGAAAAATGACGAAATTGCCCACGGCACGATTTTTGTTTTCGATCAACCTGTCAAATTTTAGCCCATTCCGACACAGTCGCGAAAAATGACGAAGATGCCCCCGGCGCGATTTTTGTTTCCGATCAACCTATCAAATTTTAGCCAATACCAACAAAATCGCGAAAAATGACAAAATTGCCCCCAGCGCAATT
>NW_019232239.1:0-2717 GCF_002742605.1 Olea europaea var. sylvestris
CAAAATGGATTAAAAGCCAAAGAACCCAATGGATACCTAGATGTCCCCTTCCTATTAGTTGTCTCTCCACTTTCATAGCTACATGTAGCATATTCCCCAGCTCTACACACTGTTGCAATTCCATAACATCAGCTATTTCCCTATTCAAACCGTATAAAAACTCGGCCAGAGTGACCTCCCTATCCTCGTCAATATTTGCTCTAATCATCATCATCTCCATCTCCTTATGATAGTCCTCTACACTCCTAGAACATTAGTAGATGTTTTGCAATTTTTGATGACGCTACCTATAGTAGTGATTAGGCACAAACCCCTACCTCATGATATCCTTCAATTCTTCCTATGTATTAATAAACCTCTCACAATTTCTCATCCTAGTTATCACTACCTAATCCCACCAAGTAATAGCATAATCGAAAAACTCGAGTATTTTGCAATTTTTACCTTCTTTTCCTACGAGTAGTTGTGGCAATCAAAAATCAATTATATTTTCTTCTCCTACTCCAAGTAAACTTCCAGGTCAGTCCTTCCTTTGAATGACAGAATTGTCATTTTGATATTACCCTTAGTCCCATCAACTCCATCTCTAACAAGATCTCTACCCCTCATTTCATACCTACCTCATCTATCTCTCATTCTTCCTAACTCGGCATCCACTAGTGTTCCTTCATCAATATCACTGCCCACTTCATATTCATTACAATCCTCAATCCTAAGCTCCCCACACCTTGCCTTCTTGCATTGGAAACTCCTCTAGGTTGATACCTATGTAAATTGGCAAGCTAGAAGCAATGGTCTTGCCTTTCCATCCATGCATCTTGCCTATCCTATCCCTCAAATGCTTTCGCCCAATGTTTCAAAGAACTAATTCGGACTCAGGCAAGTTTTCTTCTCGAAGAATTCAAACTAGGATATAAGTGAGAAATTGTAATTTAGAAGACTCAATAAAAGAAAGAAATGAGCAAAGGAACTTGACACTTTGAATGAGAATTAATATTAATTCAAAAAAATGGTTCTTGAATTTTGATTGGACACCCCTTTTTCATTTTGCCTCAAAAAATTGAAATTGTTTGTTGCTGGCAATTTTTTATTATTTTTTCTTTCCCTCAAAAATTCAATTACAATATTAGCAAAGGAAACAAAAATTGATTTGGATGCTAAACTAGCACAAAAACATCTTCTGAAATTTTTTGGTATTTTTATGGATTGGAGACTCAAAAAGATGAAGAACGCGAAGAATACAAAGAAAAAAAATAAAAGGCTCAACAAAAATGAAAATGATATAACATTGATTTTTGGAGCCTAATCTCTGATACTAACTTATTCAAACCCACGTAGCAATAGTAGTTAAAAAATCCACATAAGATTGATTCAAACCCAAGAAAGAAAAGAACTAACGTTTAGAGTTTGAACTAAAAATATTGAATCAAAGAACTAATGCAATCGTCAACAATATGTTGACCCATGATCACAAGATTCAATAATTTCACCCAAATTGTTTGAACGCCACAAGGAAATAAATCTTGTTAAGTTCGTAATTAGTTCAATGAAAAATAAAGAATTTAAAGTAAATTGCTCACAAAATAATCTCTCAATTTGATATATGATAAAAATTGTTCTACAATGAAAATAATGAGCTCTCTTTATAAGGAACTCATAAAACCCTAGTCTACACAGAAATAAGTCTAAAGATTACAAAAATTTTCAAAAAAATATAGTTTTAACATAATTAAAAGATTTCGCGAAATTTGAAAAATTTGCGTGTCTAGACTAAGCACCCGCATTGTATAATGTGATGCGGTAGCATAGAATATATTTTGTCCACAAGTTTGTTCTTGGTAAATAGGCATGCGATCACATGCCTAGGTAAACTATGCGTTGGCATAGTTCACCCTTTTAGTTCCCTCGTTCGTGGCTTGAACCAAGTTAATCCACTTCGAGTGTTCTTTCGAGCCCAACATAAAACTTGTTTCTTTGCTTGTCATTATCAATGTTTCATCCACCGCTTTTTGAACAAATAATCTCATAACTTCTTTAACTATCTTTACTCGCGATCTAGTCGTCGACTCTTCTTCAACAATCAACACGCCCTTGCCCGAACTTGCCTTCGTGCCATGGATTACATCAGATACCAATTCAACATTTCAACCATTGGCCCTCTTCTTCTAATTACAGTTAAACTTTTCAATCTTTTTTCATCATATTCTTGAACTTTTTTTTTTCCAACGAATTCTTATCAACAACATTTCATTAATTAATATGTTTCGTGCTTAATGATGATTTACATCAAAATATTTTATTTTCATACTTTAAAGAGGAAAAAAAATACTCTTTTTGCACATTTTTAAATAAGATGAAAAATAAGTTATTTTACACCATTTCAACAAACTTTTGGACATAAAACTATTATTAAATACAAATGTATTAACTAATGAAAAGTTTGATGATAAGAATGACAAAAAAAATTATTAGGAACACAAGTGCTATAATGAACAAAAATTAAGGACCTCATAAAACCCTAGTCTTCACAGAAATAAGTCTAAAGATTACAAAAATTATCAAAAATATATAGTTTTAACATAATTAAAAGATTTCGTGAAATTTGAAAAATTTGCGTGTCCAGACCATGCACCCACATAGTATAATGTGGTGTGGTGGCATAAAATATATTTTGCCCACAAGTTTGTTCTTGGTAAATAGGCATGCGATCACATGCC
>NW_019232240.1:0-2716 GCF_002742605.1 Olea europaea var. sylvestris
TTGTCGGCGTACGAAGGATTGAGCGTAACTTTTGCACACGGTGTCCGTTTTGGGCCCGTAAGTACTTTTTGGAAGTGTAGCGATCGTTTTGGACTGAACTCACCACTTCATCGTGACGTATGAGGGATTTCGGCCATTTTTTGAAAGTGTGAGCACTTGCATATTTGGAACGTTTGGATTGTCGGCGAACGAAGAATTGAGCGTGACTTTTGCACACGGTGTCCATTTTGGGCCCGTAAGTACTTTTTGGAAATGTAGCGACCGTTATGGATTGAACTCACCACTTCGTCGTGACGTATGAGGGATTTCGACCATTTTTCGAAAGTGTGAGCATTGGAACGTTTGGATTGTCGGCGAACGAAGAATTGAGCGTGACTTTTGCACACGGTGTCCATTTTGGGCCCGTAAGTACTTTTTGGAAATGTAGCGACCGTTATGGATTGAACTCACCACTTCGTCGTGACGTATGAGGGATTTCGACCATTTTTCGAAAGTGTGAGCATTGGAACGTTTGGATTGTCGGCGAACGAAGAATTGAGCGTGACTTTTGCACACGGTGTCCATTTTGGGCCCGTAAGTACTTTTTGGAAATGTAGCGACCGTTATGGATTGAACTCACCACTTCGTCGTGACGTATGAGGGATTTCGACCATTTTTCGAAAGTGTGAGCATTGGAACGTTTGGATTGTCGGCGTATGAAGAATTGAGCGTAACTTTTGCACCCGGTGTCCGTTTTGGGCCTGCAAGTCCTTCTTGGAAATGTCGCGACTGTTTTAGATTAACTCACCACTTCGTCGTGACGTATGAGGGATTTTGACCATTTTTCGAAAGTCTGAGCACTTGCATATTTGGAAAGTTTGGATTATCGACGTACGAAGAATTGAGCGTAACGTTTGCACACGGTGTCCGTTTTGGGCCCGTAAGTACTTTTTGGAAATGTAGCGACCGTTTTGGATTGAACTCACCACTTCGTCGTGACGTATGAGGGATTTTGACCATTTTTCGAAAGTGTGAGCACTTACATATTTGGAAAGGTTGGATTATCGACGTACGAAGAATTGAGCGTAACGTTTGCACACGATGTCCGTTTTGGGCCCGTAAGTACTTTTTGGAAATGTAGCGACCGTTTTGGATTGAACTCACCACTTCGTCGTGACGTATGAGGGATTTCGGCCATTTTTCGAAAGTGTGAGCACTTGCATATTTGGAACGTTTGGATTGTCGGCGAACGAAGAATTGAGCGTGACTTTTGCACACGGTGTCCATTTTGGGGCCGTAAGTACTTTTTGGAAATGTAGCGACCGTTATGGATTGAACTCACCACTTCGTCGTGATGTATGAGGGATTTTGAACATTTTTTGAAAGTGTGAGAACTTGAATATTTGGAACGTTTAGATTGTCGGCGTACGAAGACTTGAGCGTAACTTTTGCACACGATGTCCGTTTTGGGCCCGTAATTACTTTTTGGAAATGTAGCGACCGTTTTGGATTGAACTAACCACTTCGTCGTGACGTATGAGGAATTTTGGCCATTTTTCGAAAGTGTGAGCACTTGCATATTTGGAACGTTTGGATTGTCGGCGTACGAAGAATTGAGCGTGACTTTTGCACACGGTGTCCATTTTGGACCCGTAAGTACTTTTCGGAAATGTAGCGACCATTTCGGATTGAACTCACCACTTCGGCGTGACGTATGAGGGATTTCGACCTTTTTTTGAATGTGTGAGCATTGGAGCGTTTGGATTGTCGACGTACGAAGAATTGAGCGTAACTTTTGCACACGATGTCCGTTTTGGGCCCGTAAGTCCTTCTTGGAAATGTAGCGACCGTTTTGGATTGAACTCACCACTTCATCGTGGCGTATGAGGGATTTCGGCCATTTTTTGAAAGAATGAGCATTTGCATATTTGGAATGCTTGGAGATTCGGCGTACGAAGAATTGAGCGTAACTTTTGCACACGGTGTCCGTTTTGGGCCCGTATGTACTTTTTGGAAATGTAGCGACCGTTTCGGATTGAACTCACCACTTCGTCGTGACGTATGAGGGATTTCGGCCATTTTTCAAAAGTGTGAGCATTGGAACGTTTGGATTGTCGGCGTACGAAGAATTGAGCGTAACTTTTGCACACGGTGTCCGTTTTGGGTCCGCAAGTCCTTCTTGGAAATGTAGCGACCGTTATGGATTGAACTCACCACTTCGTCGTGAGGTATGAGGGATTTCGACAGTTTTTCGAAAGAGTGAGCACTTGTATATTTGGAACGTTTGGATTGTCGGCGTACGAAGAATTGAGCGTAACTTTTCACACGGTGTCCGTTTTGGGCCCGTAAGTACTTTTTGGAAATGTAGCGACCGTTTTGGATTGAACTCACCACTTCATCGTGACGTATGAGGGATTTCGGCCATTTTTCGAAAGTGTGAGCACTTGCATATTTGGAACGTTTGGATTGTCGGCGTACGAAGAATTGAGCGTGAATTTTGCACACGGTGTCCATTTAGGGCCCGTAAGTACTTTTTGGAAATGTAGCGACTGTTTTGGATTGAACTCACCACTTCGTCGTGACATCTGAGGGATTTCGGCCATTTTTCAAAAGTGCGAGCACTTGCATATTTCGAACGTTTGGATTGTCGACGCACGAAGAATTGAGCGTGGCTTTTGCACACGGTGTCCATTTTGGGCCCGTAAGTAATTTTTGCAAATGTAACGACCGTTTTGGA
>NW_019232241.1:0-2716 GCF_002742605.1 Olea europaea var. sylvestris
ATAACTTTGGGTTTGATCGTTTTCGAAAATTGCTAGTCTAATTCGATTGGAATCGAGCCAACGAAAATTGGTTTTTGACTTGATCATAACATTGGGTTTGATCGTTTTCAGCAAGTTGCTAGTCCAATTCGATTGGAATGGAGCCAATGAAAAGTGGTTTTTGATTTTATGGTAACTTCGGGTTTGTTTGTTTTTGGCAAAATGCTAGTCTAATTCGATTGGAATCGAGCCAATGAAAAGTGGTTTTTCATTCATGATAACATCGGGTTTGTTCATCTGTGGCAAGATGCTAGTTTAATTCGATTGGAATCGAGCCAATGAAAAGTATTTTTTGATTTAATGATAACTTCGAGTTTGATCATTTTCGGTTAATTGCTAGTCTTATTCGATTGGAATCGAGCCAATGAAAAGTGGCTTTCGATTTCATGATAACTTCGATTTTGATAGTCTACGAAAATTGCTAATCTAATTCGATTGGAATGAAGCCATGAAATGTGGTTTTTGATTTCATGATAACTTTGAGTTTGATTGTTTTCGACAAATTGCTAGTCTAATTCGATTGGAATCGAGCCAATGAAAAGTGGTTTTTGATTTCATGATAACTTCGGGTTTGTTCGTTTTTAGTGAATTGCTAGTCTAGTTCGTTTGGAATCGAGCCAATGAAAAGTCATTTTTGATTTCATGATAACTTCGGGTTTGGTCTTTTTGGTGAAATGCTAGTTTAATTCGATTGGAATCGAGCCAATGAAAACTTGTTTTTGATTTCACGATAACTTCGAATTTGATCGGTTTCAGAAATTACTAATCTAATTCAATTGGAATTGAGACAACAAAAAGTGGTTTTTGATTTATTGATAACTTCGGGTTTGATCATTTTCAGCAAATTGCCAGTCTAATTCAATTCGAATCGAGCCAATTAAAAGGTGGTTTTTGATTTCACGATAACTTCGGGTTTGATCATTTTCGGCTAATTGCTAGTCTAATTTGATTGGAATCGAGCCAATAAAAAGTGGTTTTTGATTTCTTGATAACTTCGGGTTTGATCATTTTCAGTGAATTGCTAGTCTTATTTGATTGGAATCGAGCCAATGAAAAGTGGCTTTCGATTTCATGATAACTTTGGTTTTGATCATCTTCAAAAAATTGCTAGTCTAATTCGATTGGAGTGAAGGCGATGAAATGTTGTTTTTGATTTCATGATAACTCTGAGTTTGATCATTTTTGGCAAATTGCTAGTCTAATTCGATTGGAATCGAGCCAATGAAAAGTGGTTTTTGATTTCATGATAACTTTGGGTTTGTTCGTTTTTGGCGAGTTGCTAGTCTAATTCGATTGGAATCGAGCCAATGAAAAGTGGTTTTTGATTTCATGATAACTTCGGGTTTGATCATTTTCGATGAATTGCTAGTCTAATTCGATTGGAATCGAGCCAATGAAAAGTGGCTTTCGATTTAAAGATAACTTCGAGGTTGATCGTTTTCTAAAAATTGCTAGTCTAATTCGATTGGAATCAAGCCAATGAAAAGTACTTTTCGATTTCATGACGACTTCAGGTTTGATCATTTTTGGCGAATTGCTAGTCTAATTCGATTAGAATCGAGCTAATGAAATTTGGCTTTTGATTTCATGATAACTTCGGGTTTGTTTGCTTTTTGAGAAATGCTTGTGAATCGAGCCAATGAATAGTAGTTTTTTATTTCATTATAACTTCGGGCTTATTCATTTTTGTTGAATTGCTAGTCTAATTCGATTGGAATCGAGCCAATTAAAAGTTGTTTTTGATTTCATGATAACTTCGGATTTGATTGTTTTCAAACATTGCTAGTCCAATTCGATTGAAATCGAGCCAATGAAAAGTGGTTTTTTATTTTATGATAACTTCGGGTTTGATCATTTTAGACGAATTGCTAGTCTGATTCGATCGAAATTGAGCCAATGAAAAGTGGTTTTGATTTCATGATGTCTTCGGGTTTGATCGTTTTTGGCTAATTGTTAGTCTAATTTGATTGTGATCGAGCCAATGAAAAGTGATTTTTCATTTCGTGATAACTTTGGGTTTGATCATTTTCGGTAAATTGCTAGTCTTATTCTATTGGAATCGAGCCAATGAAAAGTGGCTTTCGATTTCATGATAACTTCGGGTTTGATCATTTTCGAAAAATTGCTAGTTTAATTCGATTGGAATGGAGTCAGTGAAAAGTGTTTTTCGATTTCATGATAACTTCGGCTTTGATCATTTTCGGCAAATTGCTAGTCTTATTCGATTGGAATCGAGCCATTGAAAAGTGGTTTTGATTTCATGATAACTTCGGGTTCGTTCGTTTTTGGCGAATTGCTAGTCTAATTCGATTAGACTCGAGCCAATGAAAAGTGGTTTTCGAATTCTTGGTAACATCAGGTTTGTTTGTCTTTGGGAAATTGCTAGTCTAATTCGATTGGAATCGAGCCAATGAAAAGTGGTTTTTAATTTCATGATAACAACGGGTTTGTTCGTTTTTGGCGAATTGCTAGTCTAATTCGATTGGAATCGAGCCAATGAAAAGTGGTTTTTGATTTCATGATAACTTCGGGTTTGATCTGTTTCGATGAATTGCTAGTCTAATTCGATTGGAATCGAGCCAACGAAATGTGGATTTCGATTTCAAGATAACTTCAGGTTTGGTCGTTTTCTAAAAATTGTTAGTCTAATTCGATTGGAATCAAGCCAATGAAAAGT
>NW_019232242.1:0-2716 GCF_002742605.1 Olea europaea var. sylvestris
CGTCTTGATCACAAAACGGGAACCCAAAAGATAATGGCGCCATACCCGTAGGCAATGCACAATGGCCGTCATTTCTTTTTCCTACACCGTGTAACGCCGCTCCGTGTCATTCAATTTGCGACTCTCGAAGGCAATAGGATGACCTCCTTACATGAGCACACCTCCAATAGCAAAATCCGATGCATCAGTTTGAACTTCAAAACTTTTGCTGAAATCCGGTAAGGCCAATACCGGCTCCGACATGACCGCTGCCTTTAAATCATCAAAGGCTCTTTGACATTTCACGGTCCAATCCCATCCTTGAGACTTTTTGAGCAAGTCCATCAATGGTGATGCTCTAGAGGAGTAGCCTTTAATGAAACGTCGATAGTAATTCACCAATCCAAGGAAAGAGCGTAATTCTGTCACCTTAGTAGGTGGCTCCCACTCATTGAGGGCTTTTACTTTGGCTCCATCCATCTTCAAGTGACCATGCCCGATGATATGTCCCAAGAAATGCACCTCTTCTTTGGCAAATGAACATTTCTCCTTCTTGATGTATAATTCATTTTCCCGCAACACTTGGAAGATAATTTTCAAGTGCTCAACATGTTCCTCCAACGTGTTGCTGTAGATGACAATATCATCAAGATAAACCACCACGAACTTATCCAAGTATGGATAAAATATCTTGTTCATCAAGGTGCAAAAGGTGGCCGGGGCATTTGTCAAACCGAACGGCATGACAAGCCATTCATAAGAACCATACCGAGTAATGCAAGTAGTTTTAGGCTCATCTCCTTCTGCAATCCGTACTTGATAGTAGCCTTTTTGCAAATCAACCTTGGTATAGAATTTAGCGCTACCAAGCCGATCAAATAAGTCCGCGATCAATGGAATAGGATATTTGTTTTTCACCGTCACCTTGTTTAGTGCCCGGTAATCAACGCACATCCTTAGGGTCCCATCCGGCTTCTTTTGGAATAACACCGGGGCGCCATAGGGAGCTTTGGATGGTCTAATCCTTCCCGTCTCCACAAGCTCCGTAAGTTGTTTTCGAAGTTCCTCTAACTCCGGAGGTGCCATGCGATAAGGTGCCATGGCCGGGGGTTTGGCACCAAGCTCCAGCTCAATTCGATGGTCTACTTCCCTCCTAGGCGGAAGTTTCTTTGGCAACTCCTTGGGCATCACGTCCTTATTTTCCTCAAGGACCTTTGCAATAACAGTTGGCAAGTCATCATTATTTGTGGTGACTTCGGTTGCAACCGACAATTGAGCAATGAATGTCGGCTCACCCTTCTTCCATCCTTTCGCTAGTTGCATAGCCGAAAGTTGTCGTGTTTCCATCCCCATGGAAACAGTAGGAACCATGCATGATGATCCCTTCTCCAAGATACAAATCGAACCAAAGGAAGGCATAGGAATAGCATTAACCTTCCTTAAGAAATCCAAGCCCAATACTAGCTTGAAATCATCCATCGGGGCCACAGATATATCAACGGGTCCATTCCACGAACCCAACTGTAGTTTCGCTCCTCGAACTACGCCCGCTAATGGCTTTGCAATTGCATTCACTGTTTTCATCAATCCACCTCCATGGTGAATGTTCAATCCAAGCCTCCGGGCTTCATCCTCCGTGATGAAATTGTGTGTGGCTCCGGTATCAACTAATGCCCGTGTTTACCGTCCATTGATTTCGGCAAGTACGAACATCAATCCTTTTTCTCCGTTCGCCCCCGGAACGGTTTTGGCGTTCAAAGCATTGAAAAGTTGCAATGAACCCATGTGACTTGCACCCTCCTCAATGCCATGAGAAGCCTCCGGTTGAGTCTTCGTAATAGAGGACAAGGATCCAAGTTTAGGGCAATCTCTCATGAGATGTGGCCCTTTGCAAATGAAACAACCACGAGGAGCAAAATTACCCCTCTTTTTATCATCATACTCCTTCCGCCAAGTAGTTGGCTTGTTGCCACCGGGTTTGTAATCAGCTTTGGGATTTGGCCTCCAATTTGGCTTACTCGGTTGTTTATCTTTTCGCATATCACCTCCGCCTCTGCCAAAATTCCCTCTTGTTGGTTTGAAAGTCCTTGCTTGCGACTCGGTACTCCTTTGGAACTCCGTCAAGGATTCGGCAACCGCAATTGCCTCATCTACATTTTTGACTCCACGACGTTGTAAATCTTGCCGCACCCATGTTGTACATCCATCCATGAAATAGAATAGCAAGACATCCTCCGGCATGCTAGGGATTTGAAGCATAAGGGTCGTGAACTCTTTGACATAGTCACGAATGGTCCCTTTTTGTTTCAACTCCCTTAGTTTCTTGCGGGCTTCATATACAACGTTCTCCGGGTAAAATTGCCTTTTTAGCACCCTTTTGAACTCGTCCCAAGTATCAATTCTACTAGCTCCATGTTCAACATCGGCATGCTTACGACGCCACCAAAGAGATGCAGTGTCGGTAAGATACATGGAAGCGGTCCGGACTTTCATGATTTCATCAACAAGATTTACGCCTTCAAAGTAAACTTCCATTTTCCATAGGAAGTTTTCCACATCTTTGGCATCCCGTCGCCCATCATAATGTTTAGGTTTCGGGTATTCGATTCTCGGGGCAACAATAGTTGAAGCGGCACCTCCGCTTGTACCGGCTATAGAGTGCTTGTATTGTTCAAGCTCTTTGCTCATTTTCTCCATCATCACGGCCAATTGGTTAACTTGGCCTTGCATAGCGGTA
>NW_019232243.1:0-2716 GCF_002742605.1 Olea europaea var. sylvestris
ACATACAAATTTGGGAGATTTACAACAGATGATAAACCAACAAAAGACACATTTAGCATCACCAGGTAAGAATGGATTTGAGCAAGGCTCTCCCTTTTTACTTATTTTGAAAAGGACAAAATAACAAAAACGAGTTTACAACTATTCAAATAAGTAAAAGCAATCTGTTCAAAGATAAGCTTATCCTAACAGCAGATTCTTGAACCACAAACTACGGTAACACATAAGCAGTATCAAGGCACTGGTTTGCTAGACCTTGTTTTGATGCCTACTTGGCTTGTTTACTCATGGTCCAAGCAAGTATTTAAGAATTTATATTTGTTAACAGATTCAATATTCCTTTTTGTATGGAGATCCAAAAATTAGAAGCAAAGATCGAGTTCTTTGCTTCTTTTGTCTGTCTCTACAGCTATAGACTAGAGTCGAGCTGCTTTTGTTCAATCCCAGGTATTTCCACCTAAATTATGGTGTAGCAAATGATATAGAAAGGATAAATATTGATGCGAAGAGTTCTGGAAGAGTTATCTATATACACTACTTATATATTTTTACGAAATGGCTTAACCCTTGTTTGAGCCCCATTTTTGACACAACCCGTCCTGAATCATCCTAATGGACTAAGAACGTGACGTGCACCAATAATAGATACTAACTAGATGCCAGATACCCACCCACGCTGACTATGACTTCTACAAAATATGTGCCAAAATCAAAAGCAATGGGCCCGTAATAATTACTTCATGTTTTACCAAAATGAATCGTATCAGTCAATATGTCATGTGGCTCTAATTCTAAAACCACCAAGCTCCTCAAGCCATCGAGGACCAATACTACCTTTAAGAAAAAATCGTGGAAAAATATGAGTTTATAACTCAGTGAGTGGAAGAGTTCGAAAATAATTATACTTTTTCATTAAACATTTTTCTCATACATAGATACCAAGTTCATACCGTTTAGTAATTTACACGATGGCTTCATACAATTATGGCAAAAAATGAGACATTCTCATAACTCTATAAATATCATTTCATATTCACGATATAGTCATCTGCTGGTATCTATACAATCATCTCATCACATTACATGTGATTCACAAAAAATGTACTCTCTGATTAAAATCTGAAATCCGTCCATCGGGCCAAGCACTTTCGCCATAGGCCTTTGGCCCTCTCTGTGCACGAAAGTTGGTCTCAAGGACCTCTAATAATAATTCTAGAACACGGTCAAAGCCTCTTAGTGAACCATATGTACATAGTCACAACCTCTTCATCCTCAGTCGAGCCCTCAGTGTAGTATAGAACACTACCAATGCTCCTCTGTGAACTAGAAGAAGTATATAATCACGGTTACTTTTCTGATTAATCTCAATATCACGTCTCATATTTCAATTTACAAATGCACCATATACAATCTTTGAAATTTCATATGTATCATAGTAAAAGAAACTTTCATGGTAATCATATTGTTGAGCAAATAATTCATATAATTTAACAATATATTTAATTTATAAATACTTTGAAGTTATTTAAGCTTTTCCACTCACAGATCTATGGATAGAAATCTGATTAAATTCACGAGCATTTTCAAGCTTCCACGTCCCTACCTCTTCCTTCTTTTTCCTTTTCTCTTCTTTCTTCCTTTCTTCCCTTTCTCCATGATTTCGTTCTCTGCTCTTTCTTTCCCCCCAAACAAGAAAAAGAAATGGATAGATATGTTATATGTATAAGGTTTAAAGGATAAATATGGAACAATTGCAAGTCAAGTCACCAATCTTTATATAACATAAACATTTAGTCTTTAAATTTTCAACAATAGAAACTAAATCCCCAGATTTTGTTATTATATCATTTTTAACCTCAAGTATTTGTAATTGCAATTTAAGTCCCGTGAAAATTATTTATTCAACTTTAAGTCCTTATTTGACTTTGACTTTGACTAAATCATTTCTTGACTTCGACTATAAATAAATGGGGTGTAATAACTTTTATGTTAAAATGAGTTTTGTAATGGTGAATTTTTGGAAAATTTGTGATTAAATAGTAGGAAAAGGTTTTTGGTTTACATGTAAAACATTTTATTGAAAGAATATGTGGTTAAAAGTGAGTTTGGAAAAAATTGAGTTTTTGGTTAATGGGACTCAGACAAGGGGTAAGTAGAAACTACTATGGCATTAAATGGGTGCAGTAGCATTGCATATCTACTGCAGATTGCTGGGTTGCAAAGACCAAAATCTTAGACCCAAGATCCCATATGATTAACAGTTATTATAGCAAGTGCAGCATGCTTATAGAAACAAGTTTGACTAAGCTTCAGACTTACTTTTAAGTAACTTATTTGCCAAACATTGTAAATTTTTTTATCCTACTCTTTTAAGAATTTTTAGTTTAAGAACTTACTTTCTCAAAAGTAAGTCTCTACATACTTTCCACAAAAAGTACGTCTACACTTTTCTAAGATTAGCCTAACATGCTCTGTAGTATTCCCACTTCAGATATATGATACCCCTATGGACAAAAAAACCAATCTAAGAGATCAGAATCATTGAACAATTTGACCTCTCTCGTAAAGATGCAGAAATTGTTAGACATACCATTTCAACAATATTTACTACTTACCTCAATAGGAGATTTTTCGAACAAATTTCCCACTTTTCCCCTTGCTCGGTGCTCCTAAAGAGAGCCTCTTCTCTTTATGATCACTAGACATAGTTCTAGGA
>NW_019232244.1:0-2715 GCF_002742605.1 Olea europaea var. sylvestris
TAGTGAACTTGAATCGTTCTTTCTTGAAATTGATCACGTCCTTGAATTTTATGATGATTTTTTGTCTTAGGTAGTTAGTTTGTCTTCTCTAATTTCAAGATGACCATTGGATATAGATGCACTGCATTGCATTCTAAATAAAATAAGTCTTGATTGTTGATCTGAAGATCTTTTCAAATTTAAATGTCATGGCATGCAAATTGTTTTATATACTAGTCATTTTTTAATGTAATGTTAACATGTTGAATGTTAAGGATTGACAAGAGGTGTACTATGAAGATTAATTGGATTAATGAACTATTTGAGGATGTGATCAATTTTTTTGGTGCTTTGATGGTCTCGTGTCGAATTTCTTTCCATGTTGATGTTGGGATTTCGATTTAAATTCTTTTCATTTAGAATGATGGAAAGAGTGATCCGTATCGATTTGGTTTTTCCATATCAAGCTGTTTCTGATGGCCAAAATCGCTTAAAATTTGAAGTTCTATGTGGTAAAGGAAAAGTAGTGAAACAGAGATGAAGCTAAGGCATTTTGATTTTAGTTTGTTACATGTTCTTGTTGTCACTGTTTCATTGTCTATGTTTGTAATTTCTTGCATACCTTGCTCATGCGAGGGTGCACAAAGAATAAAACTTTCCAGATAGATTCAATGGAATTAGAATAAGTGAGCAGGGCAACAAGAGGTTATAGTACTTGTTTCAAATCCAGTCCGTTGAACAACTGCTAGGTAGAGACTAATGGAAAAGAAAAATCACCTCATTTGGTGTAAGCTGCAATATCTTTGTACCACCAAAAAAAACATTTGTTTTGTCTCGATTAGGTAACAGTTTCTTTCAATTTCTTCTACCCAATACTTAAACCTTGCTTGATCTTTCAGACGATAATTTTAGATAAGAATAAAGCGAAGAATTGCTTCGAAATCATGACCATCATTAGAGGTTTTATACATGATGAATAGAATAATCACAATTCAAAACCCAATTCAATTTTGCATATGAATTTTTAGCATGTCCCATATTAACCTTGTGAATGTAGGTTCTAAGTTTATCTATATACAAATATCTAATTCCGTGGGTACATATAGCCGGTCCTGGGCCGAGGCATTTGAGGGTTACGCCTCAGGCCCAAAACCAAAGGGGGCCTAATTTTAGCCCCCTTTTTTTTTTCTTTCTTTTTTGTTTTGTTTTTGTTTTTGTTTTTGTTTTTGTTTTTTTTTTCTTTTTTAAGGTTTAGAGAGTTAAAGGCAAAATTGGTTTTTCATTCGTTTTTCCTCATGCCCATGACAGTGCGATCAACAATCCATTTTAATTTCATCAAGACAAGGTCACAAATATTTTGGGACAACTCTAGAGTTTGTATGTCATTTCAATTTTGAATTGTTTCTGTAAATTTGTAATGCTCAAATTTTTGAGTAAATAATTGAAAATGTTATTGGATGTGCAAAATGGAAATTTGTTCAACATATCTTGATCCAAGAATATGGGTCCTACTTGAACCTGCATCATGTTTGGTATCATTTACTATTTAGCATCCCCGACTGACATAAGGCAGCAATAGAGCATTGCGTAATGATGAAATTTTATTTCAAGCTTATGAATTGTGACGGTGAAATTCTCAAGGGTGTGATTCCATAATTTTCGTCGAAATTTTACTTCTCAATTCAACAATGCTTGCCCTAACTTGTTATTGAATATATTGGAAATGTTTGAAGCCTTGTCGGCTTATATAATGGTGGCCGTGTCGGCATATATGATTGATTATTAGATGATCAACAATTACATAGACGAACGTAGTAACTATATTTAAAACTATAATTGTGTGATGATTGAGATATTTTGTAATTGTCTTTTAGGTTGATCATTGGGCATTAGGTTGCGTATTATATCGTTGAAATAATATATTTGTTCGTTATTTTAATGTTAAATTTTAAGTTAGCAATAAGATATAAGATATATCGTTGAATTTTGCATTTATGTTGATTTCGTCGGAGGCCCAATTTATGGATTTCGACTCGGACCCCGACGATCACAGGACCGGCCCTGTGGGTATAGATCATAATATTGCAAAAAAAATGATGTAATCAAGAAAATATCAAATCAATTTTTCCATATAAGACACATGGAATTTATCATAACACCAAGAATTTTAGAAGTCGTGGATAATGATGGGAACTTTTATTCTAAAAGAAAATGAAAAGAAGAGAAAAAAGAATAGAATATCACCTTCCATTGAAAGGTTTACTTACCAGTTGAAATAGCTTCATTAATGATAATATTCCTAATCTGCAAGTACAGAGTTGTCTTCTCCACTTTGATTAGTAGAACAGCCAATTGAGATAACATTCTCTGGAAGAAGCTCAGTATCTGATAGTTTCACCCACCTATATTCCAAATTGAAAGAGTCAACGGAAAAAAAAAATTCTTCTGTAAAATAAATCATGAAGATATGAATCAAAAAGAGAGATAACATTTCAATCTCATTTTTTTATAACATACTTTCCACAACAATACACCATCAGAATCTAGTTGTCCACTTTTACACGTTTAAGCTCAGATAGGATCTTTAAACGGCTTTTTACCATGGTATACCGTATACTCAAACATAAACATGCGAATGAGGTGAAGAGGCTGCAACACCAGTACTCATCTAAGCACTACAGCCCTTCACAGAAGTCCTCAATGTGATGTTCAAAATTAAAGTTTGGAGTGAGAGTC
>NW_019232245.1:0-2715 GCF_002742605.1 Olea europaea var. sylvestris
TAGTTTAATGAGGCCAAACAAAAGCTAAGGCCCCATTGGTTTCCCATTATTTGTCCATTAAAATGATAAATATGACTGTTATTCATCACATCAAGTCAACATATTTGATTTTTTATCTCTTGTGTGGAATCCGTAACAGCTATATTTTTCATTCTCATTTTTACATTAATGTATACCAAACGGGGCCTAAGTTTAACACACAAAAATGTGTCCCTCCCACCAGTTTCTGTATCCCTGATTCTAAGTAGAGATTGCAAATGGACGGGATCGAGATAACCATTCTCGTCCACGCGAGAAATTTCAAAAGTAAATTGTGATTTAAAATATAAAAATGTTAAGAGAGAGAGAGAGAATCAAGCTAGTTTTAAGACGGGACATTGCGACACAGATGAGGATGAGTATTTTTAGGGTAGTTATATTACCCCCACAAAATTTAATTACTACACAACTATTAAAATATTTTTTCGATAAACTCAACACAACAAATTTACAATTATAATCCTAATACAATATAAACTAAAAGTGAAAAATAAGATACAATAATGTGGTTACTCATTATCCCAATATTATTCATCATTTTTCTAAACCCTTTCTGTCCTATTTGGTTAGATTAATTGCTTCATTTATGGGGACGACCTTTGTCTTTTAAGCCATGCATGGTTGCAATAAAGGGCAATAGTGTGCCCGTTGTGAATGAAGCTCTTAATTAAATTTATGTGGAAGAGGGGGATTATGACTGATTGTGTGAATCAATTGACTACATGATAACTTTGAATCGAAATCCAAAAAACAACAAAGATAATTCAAAACATTTTTTGGGGGTTGAACAAAATTCAATTTTCAAAGTTGCCCATAATTCAAAACATTTTTTGGGGGTTGAACAAAATTCAATTTTCAAAATTCAAAACAAGTTCTTCAACAACTGCTCAAGGGCTGGGGTCTTCGTCTTAGAGTGACATGAAGAAGAAGAGAATAGGAGGGAGAAGTAGGAGAGATTGTTTCTTTGGCAGATCTATGATATATTAGTGTGTATTGGGAGGTGATTCATAAATAAAAGATGGTGACTGTTGTATCTTCATAAAAACATTTTATGTTAAAAATTCATAAAAAACTTTGGGCAATTAAGTAATTCTACTTAGGGTCACTTAAGTAAACACAAATATTAATTAAAATTGTGGTATGATAAGTAAATTTTGTGGTGGTAATATAATTAATTCTGATACATTGCTTGGAGTGGTGTATACGCTATTTGACAGTATACTCATAATAGGCGAGAGCGAGGGATTTTTGGCTTATTTATTCACATGAGCACCACTTTCATGTGAGTATTAGTCAAGCAGGGTGTCAAATCATTTCTGACAAAGGAGCTTAATTCTCATATAAATTACGCTTATTTTCATCATCCCTAGTCCTAAGCACTCTCCCCCATTTCTTCCCATTTTCTCACATACTCAGAGGATCTATCCTAGTGTCAAAATGGTCCCAACAGTCCAGGTTTGGAATGATCACTATATAAAAAGAAAATTTTGTATCTAAGAGATTAAGTATAATTCATTTCAAAATTAAAAAAAAGTGTTTATTATTTCAAAAATCATATATAAGTTAAATTTTATTTATAAGATAATTATTAAAAATATATTTTATTAATAAATATATTAAGGTCACAATATTTATAATTTATTTTTACAATTATGTATTAGTTATAATTACAAACATCATCGTCACAAATCACAAAATTTATAGGTTACAACTTATTTCTCAATCACAAATTTATCAAATTAATAGATCATCTATTATTCATTGATCACATATCACAACTATTTTATGGTCATAAAAATGTCAAATTGATTTATCAGAAATTATTTCTAGATCACAAATTATCAAATTATTGATCACAACATAAATTTTTTCTAAATTATACATTATTTACTGGTCACAAGTTATCTATTTCATTGGTCACATATCATTTATTGATCACAATCAACTAAATAATTTGTAACAACCACTATGATTTGACCATCACCTCGACACCGCACCGCCACCAGAGCTGCCCACCACCTCACACCAATCGATTAGTAGCACCGCACATCGGTAGAGCCACCACCACGCCACCAACATTGCCACAACCTTACACAGCACCACAACTGCACACCACCATCGCACCCATTACCCATGGCACCACAACCGCATAATACCACTGTACCCAAAGCCACATGGCACCACAACTGCACAAACGCTACTGTGCCACACAACCCATGACACCATACAACTACAATGTACCACTACACCCACAGCACACCACAATCGTACGCAGCATCGTATTGCATCATCACAGCACCACATCGGCCATTGAACAAATCAAAATCGGGGATAAATATTAGTGTTTTCCACCCACCACATAACATCGTTGTCGAGCGATGCTTGCATTTCTCATCGATGGTGGCTCACAACGATGGCGTCGGGACATGAAAATCCAGGATTTGAATTGATGTCCTTTCATTTGTTCCTTCTAAATTGCATTGATTTATCCTTCATGTTCCAATTGAACACTTTCCATTTTTGATTATTTTCAAAGGAGAAAATTATTCTCTTCACCAAACATATATGGCACCTTCATGTCGGCTCTTCGCTTCCTGGGGCTGTAGTATGTTCCAAGGGTTGGGCTATTTGCCCATTAAAGCGAGGCCAGATAGTGGAGACGATGAGGAGGGAAAA
>NW_019232246.1:0-44470 GCF_002742605.1 Olea europaea var. sylvestris
CATTGGCATCATTCCACCTCGAAGGTGAAGCCAACCAATGGTGGCAATGGCTGCACCAAGCATACAAAGAGGATGAGCGATTGGTGACATGGGAATTTTTGAGGAAGAGCTGTGGGCTTATTTTGGACCCACAGAATGTGAAGCCTTTGACGAAGCACTATCACGGGTCAAACAGGTAGGTTCCTTGCGAGACTACCAAAAGGAGTTCGAGAGGTTGGGCAACCGAGTGCATGGGTGGACACAAAAGGCATTAGTAGGAACATTTATGGGAGGTCTCAAGGCTGAAATAGCGGAAGGCATACGGATGTTCAAGTTAAGGTCACTGAAGGAAGCCATTAGTCTCGCACGCATGCGAGATGACCAACTTCTTCGTCAAAGGAGATTTATGCAACCACCGCAACTCAGTCGGCCACACTCCAACCTTCCTGTTCCAGCAAAGCCCAACTTAAGATCTCCAGTAAAACGCTTGACATGGGAGGAAATGCAAAAGAGACGAGGTCAGGGTCTTTATTTTAATTGTAACGACAAGTTTACTGTGGGTCATAAATGCCGAAGCCCACAAATTTTGTTGCTAGAAGGAAGCGACATCAATATCAAGTTTGAAGAGGTTCTTGATGACGAGACAGAAGTGCCCATAACTGATCTCCAACCTGAACCAAAGATATCACTACACGCTTTAACTGGATGGTCAACTTCTAGAACCATGAGAGTCATGGCCAGAATCGGATATTATGAGGTGGTTGTCCTCATTGACAGTGGTTCCACCCACAACTTTGTTAGTGAAAAGGTAGCTAATTTATTAAAATTACCTGTGGTTCCAACCGGGCCATTCAATGTGAAAGTAGCTAACGGGAATCCATTGAAGTGCCAAGGGAGATTTAAGCATGTGCAGGTTTTACTTCAGGGTATCCTTTTCTCTCTTACTCTCTATTCATTGCCACTAATTGGGCTAGACTTGGTGTTAGGCGTACAATGGTTGGAGCAACTGGGGACCGTGGTCTGCAATTGGAAAAAAATGACAATGGAATTCCAGTGGAAAAATAAAGCTCAAAAGCTACAAGGAACCAATACATCACCTATTCAATCCACATCCTTAAAGGCAATTTCGAAGGAATTATGACAAGGAAATTCTATGTTTGCTATTTGCCTACAAAATGCCGCACATGAACCACAACATGATGTACATCCAGATATGCAGAACTTGATAAAGCCTATGAGGACATTTTTCAAGAGCCAAAGCAATTGCCTCCAGCAAGAGAAATTGACCACCGCATCACTCTAAAAGAAGGAACCGAGCCTATCAACGTGAGACCCTACAGGTATGCCTATTTTCAAAAAGCTGAAATTGAAAAACAAGTTCAAGACATGTTAAAATTGGGGCTTATAAAATCAAGTGCTAGTCCTTTTTGGTCTCCTGTTTTATTGGTTAAAAAGAAAGACGGCACATGGCGCTTCTGTGCCGACTATAGAGCCCTTAATGCTGTAACCATCAAAGATCGATTTCCAATTCCCACAGTTTATGATATGCTAGATGAACTCCATGGGGCATCTTACTTCACTAAACTAGATTTAAAAGCTGGATACCATCGGGTACGGGTACATCCTCTAGACATTCCTAAAACTGCTTTTCGTACTCATAATGGTCATTACGAATATTTAGTCATGCCTTTTGGTCTTTGTAATGCCCCATCTACTTTTCAAGCCATTATGAACTCCATATTCCTATCTTATCGCAAATTTGTGTTAGTCTTTTTTGATGATATTTTGATTTATAGCCCCAATTGGACCTTGCATCTTGAACATGTTAAACAAGCTTTTGAAATATTATGGCAACACCAATTTTTTGTTAAAATCTGCAAATGTGCATTTGGTCAGCAAGAGTTGGAATACTTGGATCATATTGTTACCTCTCAAGGAGTAAAAGTAGATCAAGGAAAAATTAAAGCAATGCTATATTGGCCTAGGCCTACTAATATTTCTGAATTGCGTGGATTCTTAGGCCTTACAGGATACTACGGGAAGTTTGTTCGTAATTATGGCATATTGGCTCGACCCTGATCAATATGTTAAAAAGGGGATAGTTCAGATGGATAGAAGAGGCTGAAATTGCATTCCAAGCTCTCAAACAAGCTATGACGTCCACCCCTACACTTGCTATGCCTAACTTTAAGGAGCCTTTTGTTATAAAATCTGATGCTTCAGGGGATGGAATTGGTGCGGTTCTAACCCAACAAGGAAAGCCAATTGCATTCATCAACCGAGCCTTGGGGGTGTCCAAACGATCATGGTCCACATATGCTCGAGAGATGTTGGCCATTGTTCAAGCTATCAGAACTTGGAGACCATATTTGTTAGGACGAAAGTTTTATATTCAAATAGATCAATGTAGCCTCAAATACTTAATGGAGCAACACATAGCAACACCAGAACAACAAAAATTGGTGGCTAAGTTGCTTGGATATGACTATGAAATAATATAAAAATCGGGTAGGGAAAATTCAGCAGCAGATGCTATCAAGAAAGGTAGACAGCCCTAGGCTCGATGCTTTATTTGTTTCACGGGCTCATTTATGGGATGAAATTAAAGTTGAAGTTTTTGGACATCCTTACATGGAGAAAATTGGCAGGTTGGCAACTGAAAAACCAGGTGTTCTTTACACATGGCGAAATGGACTGGTGTGCTATAAAAATAGAGTGGTGGTACCTCCAAATGCTCAAATAATCAAGCAACTCTTGCGAGAATTCCATGATTCTCAATTCGGTGGACATTCTGGGGTGTTACGGACATATAAACGACTTGCACAACAATTCTATTAGCCATCTATGTATCGGGAAGTGCAAGACTACGTCTCTTCTTGTGATATATGTCAACGAGTTAAGTCAGAGACTCTCTCGCCAGCAGGACTCTTGCAACCATTGCCCATTCCATGTCAAGTATGGGACGACATCACAATGGACTTCATCGAGGGGTTGCCAACATCTAATGGCAAAAATGTCATTTTTGTGATAGTAGATCGTCTTAGTAAATCAGCACATTTTTTGTCCTTAGCTCATCCCTTTACAGCAAAAATGGTGGCCGAAAAATTTGTATAGTAAAGCTTCATGGAATGCCCAAGTCCATCATTAGTGATCGGGATCCGATGTTTATTAGCCACTTTTGGCGGGAGTTCTTCAAGTTGTCAGATACACAATTGAAAATGAGCTCATCCTACCACCCACAAACGGATGGACAATCCGAAGTAGTCAACAGATGTGTCGAACAATATCTTCGATGGTTTGTCCACCAACACCCACGTAAATGGAACTCTTTTCTTCCATCGGCTGAGTTTTGGTATAATACAGCATACCACGCATCCATAGGGATGACACCCTTCCAAGCTTTATATGGGCGCCTACCACCTAGCATTCCATACTATCAGGTGGGTTCATCTCCAGTTCACAAAGTTGACCAAAATCTTGCCTCGCGGGATGAATTATTACACCAACTCAAGGCAAATTTACGTGCAGCTAACAACAGAATGAAGCAGATGACTGACTCAAAACGACGAGACATTCAGTATCAAGTGGGAGACCTGGTTTTCATTAAACTCCATCCATATCGACAACAAACAATGTTTAGGAGAGCATATCAGAAATTGGCAAGTCGATTTTATGGTCCTTATCTGATTGAGCAAAGGGTTGGCAAGGTAGCATATAAAATAAAACTGCCACAAGGATCCCGAATTCATCCTGTCTTCCATGTTTCACTGCTTAAAAAGAAATTGGGCGAATCCGACTCCACTACTATTGAATTACCTCTTATTGATGATGATGGAGGAATTATCATGGAACTCGAAGCCATCTTGGATACACGTTGGGTAAAGAAAGGATCACGTTTTGTTGAAGAAAATCTTGTCAAGTGAAAACGACTACCTGTGGACGATGCCACTTGGGAAAATGCTCAAGAATTGCAAGATAAGTTCATAAACATGGACCTTGAGGACAAGGTTCCAGTAAAAGAAGGGGGTATTGATAAACCAAGACAATCACAACGTGTTCCCATCAAGAATACAAGGTTTATAGAATGACGTCCTGTTAGACATGCTGGATACTTGGATCGTGGAAGAATGGATTGGAGCTGTTGAGGAATTGCTGGCAAAGTTCCATTGGTCCAATATTTGTTATCTATTATTTTGTTGTTTGGGTTATTGTTAGTTATTAATTTAGGTGTAGCTGTGGAGTCCAATTCCAAGATCATGCATGCTTGCACGTGGAAGAGCCCATGGAATTTCTGTTGATACGTTGCAGATTAGAGTTAGGATTTGTTCTTCATTTGTTTAGTTTACTTTAAAGCTGTTTATCTTAGTTCCACGGTCTGCTGGACAGTTTTCATGTGTAGCAATAGTTTAGGAAAAGTAGTTGAGTTGTAGCTTATTTAAAGAGCCAACGTGAATAATAAATGGCAGTGAAATATTTATCCAAAGTAATTTGTGGTTTATTTCTCACCCTAAGAGAAATTTGTGGTTTTCTTTCACCCGAAGAAAGAACTATTTCTACCATTTCATCTTTGTCCTGATTGGGACCTATTAGTGGGTTTCAGTTCTTTAAGGGTGGGATTTACACGGGCGAGTGTGGAACCAAACTAACTCATGCTGTTACCGTAGTTGGATATGGTACAAGCGAAGATGGGACTAAGTATTGGATATTCAAGAATTCTTGGGGCCCAAATTTCGGAGAAAATGGGTATATACGGTTACAGAGGGATATTGCAGCCATAGAAGGTATATGTGGCATTGCTATGCATGCAACATATCCCATTGCTTGAGTTTCTTGGAGAAGATGACTTTGGATCTAGGGAGATGGATGATCGGTGGCGGTCGAAGATTTGCAACAGCAAAGAATTTTTATTTATTTTTTTCTTTGAGAATAAGCACACATTTTATTAATCTTATCTTGGTTTTCTTGAATTTTAATTTTATAGGTCTGCCAAGTTTGGAATAATGATACATTTTTATACAATTTTTATGAATGCGTTGAATTTGGTAAATAAGTTCAAGGTGATTAATAGTTTTATTTTGTTTTACTTTTTGGATTGGATCTCATAATAATTTCACCATCAGATTTCAAAGTAGTGCAATCTAATTCAAAAATTTCACCCAACTGAGATCGTCTAGCATGCCCAAAAATGACGATTAAGTGGAGACTATTCACATCCATTTAAGAACAATTAAAGGCTTCAATTGGATACAAACAATATTTGAAATTGGGAAGAATGCTTAACGGTCAACATAACAAGTATAATAGTCTGTTCAACTTAAAATACTTAAGACTAAAGATATCAACAAATCCTTATCATATCCTTGTCCTCCTCTCTCTAAACATGTATAAGTAACACCATAAGTTTGCAAAGATGACGCCAAAAACATGGACAAGCCATCCAGAAAAACCTAATAAGAGTGGAAGAGAAATAAAATGGACACGCCCAGTACGGATTCAAGATTGTAGGTCAACTTGGACAACTGTTAACTATTAAGGATTTGGAGAATGAAGTTTCTTATTCAAGTTACTTTGAAATGAAATGTACATGTGCTATAAATAGCAATCCAAAGAGAGAGAGGAGGGAAAAACCAGCTTTTACTAACAAACTTTAACCAACTAAACTAATTTTAATTGGCTTAACTAATATTTGCCGCCAAGTGCTTCCATTACTCCTGATACCCACCTCAAGATGGATTGCGAAGATTGATTATAGCCATCTTGGACAGCAAATGAAAAAGCATAGCTGCAGGCAAAGGTTTTGTGAAGATGTCAGCAAGTTGGTGATTAGTTTGAACCGGCAGTAACTTGATGAATCCATCACTGACTTTATCTCTTACAAAAAGGCAATCTATCTCTATGTGTTTGGTCCGTTCATGAAAGATGTGATTGGTGGCAATATGCACTGCTACTTAGTTGTCACAAAAGATCAAAGTCGAACCCTCGGGACTTATATGCAAGTCAAGAAGCAACTGATGTATCCATACAAGTTCACTGGTAGTGGATGCCAATGCACGGTATTCGGCTTCAACGGATGATCTAGAAACTGTACTTTGTTTCTTAGCCTTCCACTACACAGTGGAATCCCCAAGGAAAACACAGAATCCAGTAACCCATTTTCTAGAATCTAAGCAGGATCCCCAATCTGCATCAGCAAAGGCACGCAACTGTAATGTTGAATTAGCAAAAAACAAGAGGGCTTGACCTGGAGTAGCTTTAATGTACTATAGTAAATGATGAGCAGCATTCAAGTAAGGCTTTCACGGTTGAGAAACAAATTGGCTGAGTTTATGAACTGCGAATGTGATGCCTGGTCTTGAAATGGTTAGATATAGGAGACGTCCAATCAGTTGCCTATATAAATAACCATCTTCCAACAGCTCCCTATCAAATGAGCTCAGTCAAACCTTAGGATCCATCAGTAAGCTAGTAGGCTTACAAGCAAGGAACTCGGTATCTTCAAGTAATTGGAGGGCATAGTGCCTTTAAGAGAGGATGATGCTTTGATGCAATCGAGCAATCTCCAAACCAAGAAAATATTTAAGTTTGCCAAGATTTTTGAGCTTAAATGGACTATGTAGAAAGGACTTCAAATTATCAAAAGAAGGAGCCTCAGAGCAAGCGAATGCCATTGGGGGATTTCCAATGCAACAGAGACAGAGATATGATCTATATGCTAACACATATAATCCTGGATTTAGAGATCATCCTAATCTCAGTTATGGAGGAAATCATTTCATAGCTCCACAATCACAGTTTAATCATCCCTTAGGGTTCAATCAACAAAGGCAACCACAACACCCTCAACCTTGTCAACAAACTCCGCCTCAAAGTTCAGAGATGTCACTTGAGGAAATGGTTAAGTCCTTGGCTTCTAGTACAATACAATATCAACAAGAGACAAAGACCTCAATTAAGAATTTGGAGACACAAGTGAGCTAATTGACCAAAACGGTGGGTAAATTGGAGGTCAAAGATCGGGAAAACTTCCTTCTCAAGAAATCAACCCAAAAGAAAATGCTAATGCCGTGACACTAAGAAGTGGAAAAATTTTGGAAGAGACACCAAGGAAAATGAAAGATCAAGTTGAGGAGTCAACGCAAGAAAAGAACTTAGCATGTGAAAAAAAATGAAGCTATGACTCCAACTGCAGGATCTAAGGTAGAATCTAAAAATTCTATTCCTACTTATGTTCCCTCCCCTCCATTTCCTGGCAGGTTTGCAAAGTCCAAAATGGATGAACATGAGAAGGAAATTTTGGAAACTTTTCGCAAGGTTCAAGTGAACATACCACTTTTGGATGTAATTTATCAAGTGCCTCATTATGCAAAGTTCCTCAAGGATCTGTGCACTAACAAGCATAGATTGAAAGGTAATGAAGTGGTAAGTGTAAGAAAAAATGTCTCAGCAGTCTTGCAAAAAAAACTTCCACCAAATTGTAAGGACCCAGGAAGTTTTACCATCCCTTGCATTATTGGTAACACTAGGTTTGAAAAGGCAATACCAGATTTAGGAGCATCTATTAATGTCATAATATATTCTATTTATGCTTCCTTAAATCTAGGATCACTTAAAGAAATCGGTGTTATTATTCAACTTGCTGATAGATCTAATGCATTTCCAAAGGGTGTGTTGGAGGATGTTTTGGTGCAGGTAAATCAATTGATTTTTCCGACAAATTTCTATGTTCTTGACATTCAAGATGAACCAACATCTTTGTCGCCACCGTTGCTCTTCGGAAGACCATTTATGAGGACTGCGCGTACAAAGATAGATGTGCATGATGGTATATTGACAATGGAGTTTGATGGTGAGATTATTCGCTTCAACATCTTTGAAGCAATGAGGTATCCTAGTGATGTTCACGCTTGTTTTTCAATTGATATAATAGATTATTAGTACAAAAAGTTTTTGAATTATCAAATGAAGATGCATTGGATACCACTTTGATTAAAAGCATTGATGCTAACAATCTCACTGAGTTGAGCAAGAATTTACAAGTGTGCAAGGATGTTGTTGAAACCGTGGCATCACTTGAGTCACTACCAAGTATTCCACCAAGGTATGATCTCTCCTATATTATTCTTTCGATATCTAAAGAGAAACTTTTACCTTCGGTGATGCAGGCCCCCACTTTGGAACTCAAACCTCTTCCCGAGCATTTGAAGTATGTCTATTTGGGAGAGGGGAAAACACTACCAGTAATCATTGCAAAGAATCTCACAACACTTCAAGAAGATAGGCTTATCCGTGTGCTCAAGGAATACAAAATAGCTATTGATTGGACAATAGTCGATATCAAGGGGTTAAGCTCTTCTATGTGCATACACTGGATATTGCTCAAAGATGGAGCAAAGCCATCAAGAGAAGCAAAACGTCGTTTGAATCCTCTCATGATGGAAGTGGTGAAGAAAGAAATTTTGAAATTATGAGACATTGGTGTCATCTTTCCCATTTCTGATAGCAAGTGGGTAGGTCCGGTCCAAGTTGTTCAAAAAAAGTCCGAAATCACAGTGGTGACAAATAAAGAGAATGAGCTTGTAGCGACTCATGTCCAAACGAGTTGGAGGGTTTGTATTGATTATAGAAAACTTAATTGTGCAACCCAAAAAGATCACTTTCTTTTGCCCTTTATTGATCAAATGTTGGAAAGGTTGACAGGTCATTCTCATTATTGTTTTCTTGATGGTTATTCAGGTTATAACCAAATTGTAATTGCTCCGGAGGACCAAGAGAAAATAACATTCACTTGCCCGTTTAGCACCTTTGCTTACCGGCGCATGCCCTTCGGCCTTTGCAATGCTCCCACAACCTTTCAAAGATGCATGATAAGTATATTCTCCTATTATATTGAAAGCATCATTGAAGTCTTTATAGATGATTTTAGTGTTTGTGGTAATACCTTCGATAGCTGCCTGGAAAATCTCACACTTGTGCTTAAGAGATGTATGGATGCTAACCTAGTACTTAATTGGGAAAAATGTCATTTTACGGTTGATCAAGGCATAGTGTTAGGTCATGTCATTTCTTCCAAGGGGATAGAAGTTGATAAATCTAAAATTGATTTAATTCGCTCTTTACTTTCTCCAACAAGTGTGAGGGAGATTCGTTCTTTTCTTGGACATACAAGATTTTACCGAAGGTTTATCAAGGATTTTTCCAAATGCGCAAGACCATTATGTAGGTTGTTGCAAAAGGAGGTACCATTTCATTTTGATGAAGATTGTGAAAAGGCATTCGAGAGCTTGAAGGAACTTTTGACATCGGCACCCATCATTCAACTACCAGATTGGAGCAAGCCATTTGAGTTGATGTGTGATACAAGTGACTTTGCATTGGGAGCCGTTTTAGGGCAACAAGTTGGAAGACACCTCATGTTATATATCATGCATCAAGAACTTTGAATGATGCCCAACTCAATTATTCTATTACCGAAAAAGAGCTTTTATCAGTTATTTTTGCCTTAAAGAAATTTCATTCATATCTTATTGGCAGTAAAGTAACTATCTTTTCTAATCATGCAGCTCTTAGGTACTTGCTTGCCAAGAAAGAGGCAAAATCAAGGCTCATTAGATGGATACTCCTCTCACAAGTGTTCGACCTTGAGATTAAAGACAAAAAGGAGAGTGAAAATTCTGTGGCCGACCACCTCAGTCGCCTTATCCATGAGAGAGAAACTCTCCCATTGCAAGAAAGCTTCCCTGATGAACAATTGCTTCTCGTCATGGACACATCTCCTTGGTTTGCGGATGTAGTAAACTATTTAGTCACTAAGAAAATTCCAAGTGACTTGACCACTGCTCAAAGGCAAAAACTCAAGGCGAAGGCCAAGTATTTTTTGTGGGATGAGCCATACTTGTGGAAACACTGTCCAGATCAATTGATAAGAAGTTGCGTGCATGAAAACGAATTTCAATCAATACTTACCTTTTGTCACTCATATGCATGTGGTGGACATTTTGGAGCAAACTGCTCTCAAGGTGCTTGAAAGTTGATTCTATTGGCCCACCCTATTCAAAGATTCATTCCTCTTTTGCAAATCTTGTGATCGATGTCAAAGAGTAGGTACGTTGGGAGCCCGAAATCAAATGCCACAGACACCCATACTTTTTGTTGAAATTTTTGATGTTAGGAGCATTGATTTCATGAGACCTTTCCCTTCATCTTATAGTAACCTTTACATCATTCTTGCCATTGATTATGTGTCAAAATGGGTAGAAGCAAGGGCCACTCGAACTAATGATTCTAAAGTGGTTGTAGATTTTGTTAAATCCAACATTTTTGCAAGGTTTGGAACACCCAGAGCTATTATTAGCGATGGATGACTACATTTTCGCAACCGTTCCTTTTGGGCCCTATTGAAAAGATACAACATCACCCATAAAGTGGCTACACCTTACCATCCGTAAACTAGTGGGCAAGTCGAAATGTCTAACCGAGAGGTCAAATCCATCCTCAAAAAAACTGTGAATCCCAATAGAAAAAATTGGATTCTTTGCCTCGGTGATGCACTCTGAGCTTATAGGACGGCATACAAAACACCGATCGGCATGTCCCCTTATCGATTAATTTATGGTAAGCCTTGTTATCTTCCGGTTGAACTCAAACACAAGGTATTTTGGGCAGTCAAACAATGTAATATGAACCTAGGTGCAACGGGTGATCAAAGAAAGCTTCAACTTAATGAACTTGAGGAAATTCGAAATGACGCCTATGAAAGTTCAAGAATTTACAAGGAAAAAACTAAGGCGTACCATGATAAAATGATTTCAAAAAAGGCTTTTGTTGTTGGACAAAAAGTTCTTCTTTTCCACTCGCGTCTCAAGTTATTTCTAGGTAAATTACGTTCTCAATGGATTGACCCTTTTGTTGTTACTAATGTCTTTCCTCATGGTGCAGTGGAAATCAAAAGCCTTCAGACTGGGAGAGAGTTTAAGGAGAATGGACATTGATTAAAGCCATATTTTGAACCCATCGTACCACAAAACATGGAGGAAATGCGATTGGAGGATCCACTCGAAGAAGCATGAGAGAGGACACTTATTTTTGTTTTTGTGAATTTTTGTTGTCAATGGTCACCAACCATCATCACCGTCAACACCACTAGGGGAGTATTTGAACCCCTTGCACTTTCTATTTCTTTTTGCTTTTACATTGAGGACAATGAGTAATTTAAATTTCGGGGCGAGGTGGTATGTGCTTATTTTTTTGTGAAATTTTGTGGTTTGCGCTAATTTTGTTCTCGCCAAAAACTTAAAAATTCGGCTTAAACACTTGTTTTTATGCTTGTTTGTATTGTTTGATAGTTTTGCCAATTGCATTTTGAGTATTGCATTGCATTGATTTATGAATTGGGAACATGAATACTAAGTGCTGTTTATTTTCATCCACTTATTCCATGATTGACTCTTTATTTAGCACTTGAGTCATGAGATTCATCACACGCACTTTTTTGTTGCACTTGTAGGTTGTTAACGAACTTAAATGACCATGCTATTAAAAATTCTTCAATTACTCTACCAATAAAAGGATAAGTTTGGAGGTGGTTGAACCGGTGAAAGAAATTATTTAGAATTGTATTAATTCCCTACCCAATGATTAATTTTGTGGAATGTTCTTAGACTTCAAATGAAAGTTAGATGATATTTTCCATCTATTGATATTTCATAATTAAAAAAAAAATTATGTAGGAAAAAGTTGCCTACCCTAAAGAGTGTGAGTCAGCATTGAGTAATCTGACCCTATGCATCACCAATGTGTAGGAGATGATCTACGAATGAAGAAGGCTACCCTTAGGGACCAGAGCGAGAACTACCTACAGTGGAAAAATGAAGAAAAATAAAAGGAATGCTATAAGCATCTAGGGGTGATTTTGTTGAAGAATTGATAGATTGTGAGTAATTTGCGTAACATAAGTTTGTGGTCTAAGCACTCAAAGTTTTTGGTGAATTAATACATGATTAGATGATCTATTTTTTTCGGTTCGAACCAACCAAATTTGAGAGGGAAAGATTGAGTGATTTGAGGGCAACCTTAAGTTTTTGATACCTTAGGTTAGAGTGAAAATATCAAGTTTGAGGGAGTGTGCATCCCACCAGTGAGAAATGAAAGTTTGACCATTAAGGATTGGGAAAATCACCAACTTGTGTATTGCGATGAATTGGAATGACCACACACACACACACGAGTCAAGCATGGTGTAAGTTTAAAAGTGTTTGTTGTAGCATTTTTGTATACATTTCATAAGTTGTTTGCATAATGTAAGAATTGAAGCAAAGTGGTAAAATATCGAACAATTGGGGTGTTTGTTATTATTATAGTATTATCGTTTGGTTTTAATTTATGTGTTTGTATGCTTGTTTGTATTGCTTTGTTCGAGGACTAACAAATATAAGTTTGGAGGTGTGATAAATGTGGGTTTATTGTGCTTATTCGGACCATTAAACTTAGATATTTGCGAGTTTTATTAGCGATTTATTACTTAATTTTCTTATTTTTATTTTGTAGGTGAAAACTCGATATAAACGATGAATTGAAGGAATTTATGTGAAAAACGAGCTAAAAATGAAGGCAAACGAAGAAGATGACCAAAGACGCCGTCGAAAGAAAATTTATTAAAAGAAAAAAAAATTAAAAGCAGTAAACTGGGCACTGCAGCGCCCAGCCATTCTGCCCCGTTTTGGGTAGAAGGTGCCAACCGGGTCACTTTAATTATTCCCTTAAATTTCAGGGACCAAAAGCTGCAATTTTTTCTTAGGTTTTAATGAAAAATGGGGCAGCCATTTCTTCCCATTTTTTCTGCTTCTTTTCTTTAGTTTTTCTTTTTCTTTCTACTTCTTTTAACCTATATTGGTTTGGATATTTTGGGGAAGATTAGAGCTTGAAGATGGTGAAATAGCTTGGAAGAAGAGATCCATTTCTCTCATTATCAATAAACTTTTCTTTTCTCTAATTTATTTTCTATTAATGGCTTGTAAGAATTTGTTGGTTATTTGTGAGAATTTCATGGGTAACTAAATATATTTGAGATTGGGAATTATTTCAAACCCGAGTTATGATTTTCAATTAATTTGTGCTTTATAATTCTCTTGATTAATATGTTTAATCTATTGTGTTAAATGTTTATTTTGTTCTTCTTGATTGTTTAGGTGTAAAACTAAATAATTAAGTTATTTCGATTAATGCTATTTTGGGATTAGTATTACGTAATAGCTATTGATTCTAAAATCTAGTAGCAATTACATTTCGATAGATTATGAAAAATTTTCAATTGAATGTATGTGGATTAACACTTAAGTTAGTAAACCAAGCTTGCGAGTTTACCCTTAATTCAATTTATATTTTTTGTCGTAACGCGTTTGTTAAATTAAATCTAGAGAGCTTGTTCTAGGTTATTTAGTGAATAGGGTTGAGTAAAGAGCTTGTTTTATTCGACTAATATGTAAGAAGAGATTGAGGTAATTGAACTTGTAATTATTCTCGAATTGTCGTTAATCTTGAGAACGAAAATCCATTGTGGTAATTGACATGAAAATCATTCTCGTGGTGACGAAATATCCCCCAATCACATTTTCTCGCATTCAATTAAGAACCAATTTGTTTATTTCAAATTTCAAGTCTTTTTTAATTTAAATTTATCGCTTTCTTTAGTTCAACAAATCAAACCCCTCATTTAATCTATTTCATATATTATTATTAATTTTACTTTTTAGTGTGCAATTGACATAATTGAATCAATTCTCTGCGAAAAATGACCCTTACTTGCCATAATACTATTTAAGACGTTACATTTAAGTTAAGTAAGGAAAAGTAATTGGAACGTGATTTGCAACATATTAGTAATGTCATTTATTAATATTTAATTAAATAATCAAGAGTTCTTTGTGTTATTTAACAGCTCACGTGCTCAACTAAACGCATTTTGATTCGTGTCTCGGAAGTGGCATCTATGCGGAACGAGGTAGTGAAAGGTAACAAACTAAGCTTTCTCACAATAGGCTTGCGGTGAATTAACAGCTCATGTGCTCAACTAAACGCATTGGTGATACTCGGCAAACTGTAACAAGGATCATTGGTTTGTAGTGGATGCTCAAGTGGAAAATTTAAGAGTGTGGAGGATACGGCAATTGCTTTCATGATTTCCAGTAGGTTTCTTAGTTACTCAATACTTTTGTACATTTGAAATTTTGAATCCCAAATATGGGAAGGTTCTGAAAGTGGCAACTAGCAGGTGCTGGATGCAATTGGCATTTTTTTTTAATCGGTAAATATAAAATTATATAGATCAAAACTCATGTAAAAGTACACCGGACATACCCGAAGTTACAAAACCCCTACTAAATCATAAAGCTATAGTCTTTTTTTTTTTTTTGGGTGGACTAGATTATGTTTTCACATCACATTGGCTAATTGTGGTGGTATAATGTGGATGGAGCATTACATCTCTCTCCTACCTTTTGATATAGAACTGATGGATATATTATACTTTTTAATCTGTCAATATGTCCAATTAAATTTGTATTTAATGTGCCACATCAAGGCGACACTTTGATCTCAAATCGTGGGTAACAAGTTCTATTTCAATGTTCCAAAGGAAACACTGAAACTTTTCTAGTTTGTAGTCTGGAGGGAGATCATCCTGCTTTCAATTGTTAGAATAAGTTAAATTCATTTGAACATACAATGTCTGGCACACTGTATTCACAACTCGATCTTTATAGTACACTTTACAGCAAAATGTGGTAGTATTTTTGAAGCCGAATTTAATTTGCTATAGATTAGCAAGCTGTAGAAGACCGGAAAATAATTTTCTGTTGCTGATTTTGGCACTGGACGTTGCATGATCGAGCCTTGTCTCTCAGTTCTTGAAACGCTCTCATTGTTTCCACATCAAAACCACCCGCAAACTGGAGAAGTCCACAAAGGAGCAAAGTAAGTAGCTGACTTAAAACTTATAGAAAGCAATCTAAGCGAGCAAAAGTTGGTACAACTTTACCTGATGCACTCGGAAGGCAAACTTAACGCCTTGAATTATGAGTTCTTCTTCTTCGGGACCACCACCAACAATTTCAAGCTCTGCAGACACTCTCTTCATATACTTCTTGGCTAACTTCACAGATGCCAGCTTGATCTACAATAGAAGACATAAGTACTACTGCAAACTCCGTTTGTTATATCCCAATTATTACAGCAAATACATAAAACTTCAGAACAACAGAGAGCCAAAAAAACATCAACATCATGGCAGATGTACAAATTCAATGTCACTTTCATACTTGCTTCCCTTCCTACATCGTTAATAACAAATGTCCCAACAATGCATACGACAAATATCACAGCAAAAATTACCTACTAGAAAGAAACACTTAACACTTATTACACGAGCTAATCTTTATTATTCTTCTCCACATGGGTCCTTGACAATCACCCTTTCAACTACTTCATTATAAAAAAAATATTAGGATATAAACAAACACGTGTTAGGAAACTTCATTATGTTTTCCAACATTGAAAGGTTCAATCCCGGATAATTAAATAATGTCGCAATATCTTAGTGAATAATATTAAATTAATGTGTATAAAAAGGGCAACATGAAGAATCTACATTCTTATATAACAGGACAAAGAAACCAAAAAAGTAACAAACAGACAATAATTATATATAGAAGAGACTTCACATGCAGGCATAAACATGTGCAAGGCAAAATCTTTCAACTCATTTTGGCATCTAGCTAACATTTAATTTCGATATAACACTAAAGATTGTGCCATGCAGTTTCTTTTTTGCCTCTAGACTTTACTAACAGCTGTATGAACTACCTACTCAATTATAGACAAAAAAATGAGTCCATTCTGCATCTCTTTCAATGAACCTACCACCAAGAGTAGATGAAAATAACCAATCAACTGATAAAGGGTTATCAATTATATATTTGTATATATTGTTCATTGTAATTGACAAAAGTTGGGAAATTACTTAGTCGTAAGTACAATACACGATAACGTATTCTTCACTGGAAGCTTGTGAAGGACTGCAAGTATGGTGGTTGGCCGAGCAATAAAAAATCAATGAATACGAGCAAGTTCTAAACACTAAGACGTCCTCCCTTTCATTATTCTTGGAGGAATAGGATATCTCGGCCTACACTTAACTAATAACAGGGGATATAAAGCGATCCTCCCTTTTATCATTCTTGGCCAGAAAGATTTGACACTCAAGTTATTATCAGTCACAAATAGCAAATTCCTTTAGGTCTCTCTCGACAGAAAGATTTGGACCAAAGAGTTATAAATTGTGATAGATGTACGCATTTACCTGAGTTACATATCCAGTATCAAGCATCCAATCGACTGGAATTTGTAACACCTTGTATCGCTTTGTAGCAGACTCCCGAATTCTACACAAATTATAAACTCCATGCTCCAATCTGTATCAAATAAAGCAAGTATTAGGTGTGGATTATAACCAGTTAGTACGGATAGCGTTACTCTTTTCAAAAACTGGTTTATTGAAAATATAATAACAGTAGAGATTTCATATCGTACTTCTCAAACAAGGCCTGCATTTTCTTAAAAGCTGGAGCACAAGGCTGTCTAGGATCATCACGAAATGATGAGGCTTCGAATTCCAGTTTCTTCAAATCACTGTACCCAAATGCAGCTTCTCTTAATGCATCTGCCTTCTGCTCAGGCCAATTGAAATGTTTCAATACTGCCCTTTCATCAACCTAGTTACATTAAATTAAATTCCTTAAATTATAAACAATACTTACATGTGAGACTAGACTACAGGTGATTAAGAACGAATGACAAATTTATCATTAGTAGACAAATAACTAAAGAAAAATGTACCAGGTGGGAGAGCTCGTCATCAAGCCATTTTACGAAAGGTACAACATCTTCAATGTCGGTGAACGCAGCCCCTTCGACTTCTTTGATTAAGAACCTAATGAAATCTCCTTGTGTTTCTACATCTGTCTTAATCTGCAATTAAAGTATTTAGAAACAGATTATTGACCTTGATCAAATTTATCAACAACTAACTACACATTTGTTTATACTGTCACAAAGGTGTGATATATAGTTTTACTACATTGTCAGACAAACTTGATACATTCTTCAACAGATGGCATTCTGTCATTCGCCTGATTGAAAAACACAGTAGTTTTTTGAATCAATGAAAACCCGTCAACACTGCTTCTATCAAAGGGGTGGGCACCAAATTCTGGCAAAACAGCTTAACTGCTTGTTTGGTATGGATTTTAAGTTAATTAAAATCAATTTTTTTATCGTTATTTTACTATCCTACCCGTCATTTTTTTATTCTTCTCTCACAGGGACTGACTTTATCTTGATCAAAAAATCAATCATCAAAATCCCTACCAAACAAATTTGACATAAAATTAACCTTATAGGGGAAACTAAAAGTCTTAAATACCCCCATGATTTTGTTCAATTACAACCTTTTTGCAGAACCGATTTGGATTTCGAATCGGAGTGCTGTCTTACGTTGTAAGCAAACACAACAAAATTCCAAGAAAAACTGAAAAAGTTCAACCACAAAAGACACTATGACAGGTCAATTCAAGCGACCGTGGCATAAAGTAAGTGGCAACAACTGTAAATAAACCCAAAATCAATGACGAAAAAGTAGAAGGAAAACTTACGGCTAGTAAGTGTGCAGAACGATTTTCAATCTCTCCGATCATGTCCTTGGCCGTCGCTCCTGCAGCTGGAGCATCAGCGGTGGTATCTCGCCTTGGATTTGAATCCCTCCTCATTAATGAGTGGTAAAACTCAACCACCTCGGGGATTCTCCTGACCTTGGCTGGCACTGTTTTCGAACCTTTGGGCGGGGGAGGCGGAGGGGGAGGTGGTGCTACTGCACGTGGCGCCATCTTAGACTGAGGAGGAGGAGGATGTGGTGGTGGTGGAGCCACTACTTTCACTGGCGGCGGAGGAGGCGGAGGCGGTGGGGGATGAGGAATATTTGAAATCTCGGCCAACGCCCTGTCCTCCGAACCGGATGATACCACGGATGATGATGAAGAAGAAGAAGAAATCGATGATAAAAGAAATGCCGACGGTTTCGGCGGTGGCTTAGGAATTCTTGGGGCACGAGATCTGAATCCCATTATCCCATCGGAATTATCTGCAATTTCTTCAGAACTACACCAAGATTTTATAGGCCTTTCATTACTCTCCACAGACCCAACTATATCTTCTTTCTTAAAAGTAATACTACTTTCCAAACTAGGGACAGTGTAATTATGCGTTGCGGATTTTCTCAATGTCTTGTTTGTAATACTAGATATGTAATTGCTGCTTACATCGACAAGTTTTTGTGTAGACGATGAAGCCTCGTCGTGTTCTTGTTGTGTCTCTGCAACTGCTTTCTTTATATCAGAGAGTTCAGCCTGCATAGCTTTTATTTTCTCCTCATATTTCTGGTTCTGTCTGTATAATTCATTGTGTAAAACCTCAACATCTTCTCTGAGTCTCTCATTTTCTGCTTCTAAGCACTCAATCTTCTTTCTTGACCGCTCGATTTCCGATTCTTTATTTAAGATCTCGTTTTCGAGAACCGGAACAATGGCGACTGACTCTCTGAGCAGCTTATGTTCCAAGAGTTCGGTTTTGAAACGGGACTCTCGGTCACGTAGTTCTTCAACGAGGCGGAGGAGCTCGCTGATGTCAGGGGGGCGGGGCTGGACCTGGGCGGAGGCTCGTGGTAAGTAAACGCCGAATGATCGTGAGAATACAGTGCCGTTTCCCTTGTGGTTCCCAGAAGTCAGCATGGATGATGGTGGTGGTTTAGGAGATATCTGTGGCTTTTGCTTTTGGTTTGATGAAGATTTTTGAAAACCCATTACCTCTTTTACCTTCCCAGCAACCATTGTTGTGGAAGACTCTCTTAGGTGTATATGTGTTTACAATGCTATTGGCTAGGAATCTGAAACGAGTCGGTCGAGAACCAAAAAGGGGTGACGGTCTGCCTTCAGAATGAAGATATAGCTATATATCTACGCGGATCGTCTGGGGATAGGAAACTGCTCCACATATCCAGTTTTAGCCACGGTTTGCTTTAGCTCATAAAGTTGAGATTTTAATTTAAATTTTAGTCACATATTCAACGAATTCACAAATTTTTAAAAATATATTTTATCAACTTTGATCAAAATTTATTACAAATTTGATTTTAATCCCTAACAAAAAGTATCTTAGCAAATTTTTTCATGAAATGTCAGAATAAAAATTTTAAGAAAAAATGAGTTGTAGAAAATGAAGACCAAACAAGAGCTTATAGTCTATTCAGTAGTGATTATGAAAATTAATTTTTTGATCGAAAAGTGAGTCTAGTTGTGAGTAAAGTAAAAAATGACAGGTGAAATAGTGAAATAACGGTCAAAAAATTAATTTTTTTGGTTGAAAAATTACCACCAAACGGAGACTTAATTAACACTCGATAACCTTACATTTTTCGTACAAATTTGTCTTCATTTCAAGTAATCTCACAAACAAATGTTAGAGCCTGTTAGAAAGTGATTTTAAGAATTGATTTTTTTATCGTTAGCAGAAAAGTGGGGACCACATATGAAAGAAGAAGTCAAATTTTGAAATAGTGAAATAACGGTCAAAAAATCAATTTTTTAGGAGAAAAAATTACTCTCAAACAAGCTCTTAAGCTCTTGATTGGTTCCATTTTTAAAATTATTGTTTTCAAACTCATTTTTAACCCCGTACTTTATGATATTCATAATTTCTATAAATTTTTCAGACACGTATTTCATCAACTTTTATCAAAATATACTAAAAATATGATTTTTTGCAAAATCAAACATGGCTAAATTTCATATCAGACGTTAGATCTATCATTTATGATACTTATTTTGTTTGGTTGATCGTCATGTTTAAGTTGATGATTTTGTTCGTTTTTATTAATTTGATGTGGTAATTTAATTATTTGTTAACTAAATTGCCACATCAATTTTGATATTTGTTCGACTAACTACAAAATGACAATAATTGTTCAAGTTGAGCATTCCCTAAGCAATTTCAAGTGAATTTAAGTTGGTCGATCTATTTGAATGAAATAGAGTTTAAAAATAATTAAAAGTTGAGGTCCACTGGTGTTTTCAACGGCTAACAATTATGAACCGTTTTAGCAATAGTTCTTTTGGGCCCATCTTAAGTACAATTTAAAGAGAAATTTTGGTGGAAAAGAGAATTAGAAAAGGAAAATTCGGAAACTGAAAGGTGTTTCTAACGTTCGATTTATATAATTGGTGGGTTTGTATAGGTAGTTGATTTGAATTGAGTTTGATTACGAGCTCAAACTTAATTTGAAATCATTGTATCTTAAATTTAGGATTATGGTTGATATAGAAATGATATTAAAATTTGACTCTTAAGTTTTAACTATGGAATTTAATTGATTTGACATTTATTTACAGATGTTTGGTAGGGATTAAAGTTAACTCGTTTGGTAGTTCTTTTTTTAGCCAAAAAAATTGATTTTTTTATTGTTATTTCACTATTCCAACCGTCATTTTTTACTTTTTCACACACAGGTGATCTTTACTTTTTTTATAACAGTCAAAAAATTAATTATTATAATCACTACCAAATGGGCCTTTAGATTTTTTTAGTAGATTATGATAGAAGTTTTTAAAATGTATGATTGAGAAGTTGTGAGATCCAAAAAAGATGTGATTAATATTAATTGTTTGACTTTGACTTAGATTAAAATCATTTTAATCCAAACATGGAATCATAGCCAATGTTTAAAAAAAAAAAGTATTAAAAATATTACCCTAAAAAAATTAAAAAGAGGACGGACTATAGAAAATCTTAACACGCTTATACATCGTGTTCTTCTTCATGTTAACCTAAAAAGCACTATAATCTTCGTAAATATCTTAAACCCTTGTTTGGTGGAGATTAAAACCATATTTTTAGTAAATTTTAATAAAAGTTACTGAGATGTGTGGTTGAAAAGTTGCGGATCCCATAAAATATGTAGTTAAAATTAGTTGTTGACTTTAATTTAGATTAAAATCTAAATTTTAATTTTTACCAAACAGGGGCTAAGTTGTCTGATTGAAAAATAAATAAATATTTTCAAGTAGACAAACACCACAAAATTTTACAAGGAAAGCATATGAAGGGACAATAGTTACAGCAATTCAAATCTTCGCCCAACCGTACGAGTGACAGAAAGGGCTGAGCAGGGCACCTTTTTTCTCATGAGTCGACTTTTTTTTAATATGTTTTATTAATTTGTTTAAAACAAGAGGCCAACTCGTGGGCTCATGGATGGCTCGAGTCGATTCAATCCATAATGTCCACGAGTTAAAGGAACAAACTGAACATAGTTTACAGACACAAATCGTGTTCGATATCGAAAGGTCGAACCTGCTCAACTCGAACCATAGTGACCATAAACTCAATATGATTTGTCTCAATTGGAGACAAATTAGAAAAAAACAAATACCTAAGAGAGAAAACCCATTTGTAGCCTATCAAATCAAACGGGTGAGTATTTCTGCTTTTAAAAAAGAAATAAAGTGTTTTTGTTTGATTTTGGGGTTTCTTTGATTCCAAGATTTTTAACTTTTAGTAAAGGAACACGTGTAATAAGTGATAAACTGTTTTGTTTGATTGTGGACAAATTACTATTGGAGAATGACATTGAAACCAAATTGCTTGTATAGATGTTAAAAATTTGCAGTTAGGAAATCGAGCGTGAGACTTGATTTATTAAGCAACACCGGCTTGACCTCGCTTAATATCAAACCCAATAATTTGTGTAGGTGTTGGTGGACCTTTAAATAATGATTAACAGATTTATCTCGTCTAATCGAAATTTTTCTCTTCTTAAACTCATTTGATAATCTAGAAACGCAAATTTTGATCGAACTTATATTTACTCAATGGATACAATTCAACTGATCAATGGGGAGCAAAATTCCCTTCTTCTTTTTTTCTTTTAAAAAAAAGAGGCTATTTGAAAGGAAGCTATGCAAATTAAGCATAACATTCTTCATCCCAGACACGCTTAATTCGATGTTTTTATTCAAGATTTGGGATTAATAAGTATGTTTGGTTGGTAAGATACGGAAGCCATTGATTAACTGACTTCTAACCGTTGCTCACGTCTTTATTCATCAACTTAATTCTTATGTTTTTATTCAAGTATATTGGCTCGCATTATATACTTAAGGTTACTTATAAAGTTTCTGCCATACGGGTGCTTTTAACTCATTTTGAGTTCACGTATACTTTTAACTTCTTCATAGTGTTCTTCCTTTAGATATCGTCAAATTATAAGAAAGCGTGAGATTAGTTCTAACACACAATTCCTTTAAATAATTCAAGTTAATTTTTTGATTAATCTACAAAATATCTTTATCGAACCAGAGAAACAATTCTCCCTAGCCCACCTAGTCATTTCAATGAAAGCAAAATCTAAATATCAGATTCTTCAATTATCAGTCATACCGACCAATTTAGACCTTTGAGGGTACTAAAATTATTTGTGACCAATTTAATTTGCTTGCAATCTACGAGGTTAATACATCACTATCACTCAATTTCGCTGACCAAAAATGCATGTGATAATCATAAACAAATTAATAACCTCTCTTTTTTTACATATTAATTTACGAAAAAAAAAATCTTGTGTTATAAAGGAACTTCACGACAATTATAAGTACAAAACATCTCAAGCTTAATCTATTCATTTCTCAACGGAGTCTTACTTATTAGGCGGCGAAAGAAATAATGGTATATAAGGGTTTCCTTATCGACGGAAGAGAAGAGAGATGGTTAGTGTGTCAATGGGTGATTGATGTGGGTTGATGAGGTCTTACTTCGAAAATTTAACGCTACGTCGATTGGATTTACCTAAAATTGTTTGTGTGGGTCTCCCAGCATGCGTCTCACTTTTAGCCATTATCTGGGTATAGCTTAAATAATTAATTACAATTCTAGTCAAAGTCAACAACTAATTTTATCATATGATACTTAGTGATTTTCAATCACACATTTCATTCAACTTTCATCAAGTATGTGTTTAATAAGAAATCGTAGCATCTACCGATTAATGGGGTTTACAGAAAATGAATTTCGATGTTTTAAAATAAATTAAAATTTAAAAAGGTACAACTATTGAAATATGGATGTTAGGGTCAGGTGGTGAAGTTGATGTGCGAACCAACCATTTCAAATCTCTCGTCAATTGCCCTTTTCATATGACACAGTTTCTCTCATCCATTATTACATGATATCTAATTCTCAACCGTAATTTATTCTTATACAAAAACAAATCTAATATAAAGGCATCAGTTAGTGTGATTTGACTTTTTTTTTTTTTTTATTATTGCTTTTTTTAGGAAAAATGATGTTTCTTTCATAATGAGAAACACTGAGTAATCCTACCCAACACCCTCATTGAGTTTCTAACATAAATATCAAGACATTTAGCCTCTGATTAGGTTAGTTAAAAATCAAATTTTGAGTATATTTGAATAAAAGTTGACGAAATATATGGTTGAAAAGTTGACAAAAGGAAAATCTCAGAAAATGTATGATTAAAAATGAATTTGAAAAATAATAAATTTTAATAAAAAAGGGCCAAACAAGAGATTAAAATTGATTATATATATATATATATATATATATATATAGAGAGAGAGAGAGAGAGAGAGAGAGAGAGAGAGAGAGAGAGAGTAATGATTTCCTAACAGGACACACCGTTTAATTAGTAAATCATTAAACTCATGAAACTTATCATTAATTTATTCACCAATTAAATATTGTGTCAATGTGCTATGTCATCAGTGCTTAACATAAATTAAGCACCGGTGTATAGAAGATCACTTAAAAAAAAGGTTGAACCCCAACGTTGAGGGTCCCTACCGCTCTGCTCCTAGAGTTTTGTGAGGAGATAAATCGCGGGATGTACCCCAACAGATCAGGGAACAAGAGCTATCTGTACACTGCGCTTACAAGGAGTCCAATTCCATGTCTCAGGAATCGAACCCCCACACTGCGGCTATCAATAAGGTGTGAAATAACATCACTCATGTCGTTTGCACTATTACACTATGTCTCGGGGGACAATCATTTTCTTATATACATGCATGTGTGTTCGATTTTGCCCATCATTTGAGTTCATTGCCATATTATATTCATTTGCGACAAGAAATCTTATTGACCATAGGTTACTTTAAGCCGCTTAAACGAGAGTATTGACAATTTTACTAGTTTATACCGTTTGTGTTCCCATTACAATTTAATAGCTTAAAAATGGTCTACATTTTCGGGGATTTCTAGATTTTGAAAGCTGTTTGAGTCACTTTTGATCAGCCCGAGGATGTCACAAACCCATTCCCATGTAGTGGAAACATTTTGTTAGTAAAACGACGTATGGTGGGGCAAATGGTAGAAAATTGCAAGGTATACAATTGTGTATGGCCATGCCTTTATGGACTGAAATTGACATCCCCCACTTCTCAAGTTAACATAAATACAGGGAATTCTTGGACTTGTATGATCACAAATTATTTGCAGCTCAATTAGCTTTTTATTTTTATTTTCTTGGATTGTGACAAATCATACGTTAGTTAGCTGTGATCTATCATGAATACCTAATTCAAAAAATATATTGCTAGCTATATAAGAGTTGAAAAGGTTGTCTAATGAGTAATGATGGTGGAGTTATTGGTAGCTGTATTTTGAAATTCCGACGGATCCAACTAACTTGATCGAAAATACAGTGAATAAGCCAAAATCAAATCTTGAAAGGTGGATCTGGATTTCTAGTCGTAATTTTTAATAACAATGATTATGATGATAATGTAGCGATTCAGCATTGATATATATGTCATGCTATGTTGTTTTGAATATTCTTATGAGCACAGGACCTCAATAATTAGTTTTTATTTTTATGTTGACATAAATTAACTTATGATTGAAAATCTTTTTATGGTGTATGATGGGATACATGTAAATCTTTTGTGGTGTGTTTATAAGTGAAAATTTTGGATCTTAGATAAATTACTTTTGAATGTACTTTGAAATTTGAGTAATCAATATTGAAAGTATATTTAATTAACTAGAGTCTTAAGAAATTATGTTATGTTTCACTAGAAATCGAAGACGAAAACTATTTAGCTCAACTGATGTTAAAATATCAATTTAGATGACATTAAGTGTCATTAAGTGAAAAATATATTTAAATGAATCACATAATTTCACATTTAATTAAACTTATTACATAATGTTACATAAATTGATGTCCAGCACTACTAGTGGTAGATAGTATTATTCATTCAAAGTGGGGTGAAGTTAAAATATTATTTATTAAACTGATATAATAATACATGTTAAATTAAAAGTGCACAAAGTGAACAATTGCATGAGGTGCGCCTATAAAGGCTCATTTACCTCAAATTCAATATTGGAAGTAGAAATAACTAAGGGAGCGGCGTATAGAGCATGGAAGAAATGAAAGTGGTCCTTGAATGCCACCCCATGCCCTAAATTAAAGGGTTCGGTGACACATGCAAACACAACTAAGCAATTAATATGAGAGTGTGCATGCTTGGCTCCTCCTCCTCCGTTATTTATTTATTTATTATTATTATTATTATTATTTTGATAATTTAAGTGTTCAAACTTCGTCTGATTAATCCTGAAAAGTGGCGACATTCTCTCCTAATTCACCATCCAGGTAAATCCGGATGCGATCACAACTTATACACATTTCAGCCGAACATTCGGGATGCAATTCTCCTCCCTGTAGGCTTCCTTTTATGACATGCGAACAGAACCTTCGGAGGGGCAATAAAGTACACCATAACTTTGCATCCACAGGACAACTATCTTTCAACATAAATGTTGCCTTCCAGCTACCATGGACATTCGAACCTTCAATGCTCTGTATAGAACCCTCCTTCTTTATCACTGCGCCATGCACGTGGTAGCACTTGGCTGCTCTTATTACATTTATGGCAAGTTGGTAACGTCTAACTCAATGCAGACCACAAGTAAAACTAGCTTTCATATTTTGTCAATATTTATAAAATGTCTTTCTATTATAGAGTAGAAGACTCAATTTATAAAGTTAAACAACGCAAGTGTAAAAAAAAATAAAAATAGAAGGGACTTGCAACGTGGTTGAAACTAACGTTTTTGTTTGAGATATTACGCGTCACTGCTGTTGTTTGCTTATGCAGTATATTTTCATATTTGTGTGGCATATTATTGCTCATTTGAATAAGTTTTTTTACTTTTATTTTTTAGAATTTTACCGATAAGTTTTTATTGAAATAGAAACATACTATATGGGCCTGGATATTTTTGTATCTTTCATGTTACGTGGCACGAGCAAGTTATTTGGGTCAGCCCGAGATGTCAACATATTTTGTTATAAAGATTGGGTTTACAAAGACCCATCTGAATCTGGAATTAGTGAACCGGTCCCAATTCCAAATAGAGGATCGATAAAAATAGCAATAAACACATTCATAAAACAATTTGCTAACTTTTCGAAGAGAGAAAAAAATTAGGAATTTATTTTCTTGATTTTTTTGTCCATGCCGTATAGATTTGGTTTTAGTTTAGTAAGATAAGGTGCCACAACGTTGGTGTAGTCTTGATTTTAGAGAATACCATAGAAAACTTGAAAGTCGGAAATATTTGGAAGTTCGTTATCAAATCCGATTCAAAAATTGATTATTGAATTTAGGTAAATTTTTAATCAAAGATTCTTAATTATAACATACACGTGAACATATGATAACGATCTTGAATACTTAAAATAAATTTTATTTTTTTACGAGAGTCTTGTTTCGTGTTCCAATACTTTGAACTATACAAATGCTTGGGTGCAAGTGGGGTGTAATTGACTCTCATAAGGGCTGGATGTGGGTTCGATTGGGTCGTTTATATCCAACATAATCCAAACCCAACATAATATAATCGGTTTGATCTAAAATCAAATCAATTCAACCCAATTATTAATTTAAACCCAATCAAGGTCAAGTCAATTTGGGTTAGGTTGGGCCCAATTCAAGTCTGGTCCTAGTAATATGATATTTATAATCCATCTATAGTATGAGTTCATTTCGTTATGTTTTGGATGATAAATGACCTACTTAACTCAGTGGTTAGAGTAATTATTTTTTGAGAAAATTACAGCCAAGATTGTATTTAAAGATCCAATATCATAATTCACGAAGTTTCATTATACAAAATTCAGGTTTTAGTTAGTTAATTGACTAACATGTAATAAACAAATATATATTCATATTAACCAATACAACCTTTTTACGTTAAAACTGGAGAGAGAGAGTTTTCAAAAAAGATAACATGATATCCAAGAAACCGCTTTGACATCTTCTCACAGAAACATATGAAAGAAATTGATGCTTACCCAAATTCCATGAATCTCTTACACTCACAATACCTAACTCTACTCTCCATCTTCTTCACATTTCCACTTGAGGTTCAAGAATAGTGAAAATTTTAAAAATGATGCTAACAAGGAGCTGTGACCGAAAATAATATTCTAAACATGGTGAGACATCTAGAGTAAAACAAGGTAAAATATTTTAAAATTTGTTGGATGATTATGATTAGTATAGTGTTAATTTGTTAGTCAAATTTTTCATTTGTGAGCTATAATTTCTATTGCGAACTGATTTTTCATATCTATTACCGATTGTATTATTTTGTTTGTGACATTATTCGTCTTTGTGACCATTACTATGATTTGTGTAACAATTATTTTTAACATGTTTCGTGTTTGTGTCCTGAAAGCCTTTGCGAATGATTTGGGACTGTCATTTTATTTGTTACCTGTGCAAATAGTGTGACCAATTTTGTTGATTCGAATGTGTGAACAATGTAAGAATGTGACCAATTTTATGACCTATATAGAGATTGTGACATGTTTTGTATTAGTGGAAAGAAATAGTTTGTGACCTATTTTTTATATAGTATTATATGTGTTCTGTTAGTTGAATGTGTTTACAAGTGTTGACACACTAAAAGTGTAACCCAAATCGAATAGTCCAAGGAATAAAGTCCAATTGGGGAATTTCCAAATCAAATAGCCTAAAGAATAAAGCCCAACCGGGCAATTTAGGATAAAGGCTCAGATATGGTTATTAATGACTGTAGTGAAAGCCCACGAACACGGTAACATCATCCCCCAAACTTGCAAGACGCCCAATAGCTGATCTAATGAAGTATCTTATAGTCGTCCAGAGCTATGACCCCGTTCTTGCCCAAACCTTCGAATCGCCCAGAATCTTAGCAAACATAAAATGTTATGATTATTTAGAAGTGCAGTTATTGAAACAGTTATTGAGTAACCTTATCACGTTCCACGATTCAAGGAGTTCAGTTGAAGACGGTTGAACGACAAAGAGTAGTGGCAGCAGTTAGAGACGGCAGTTCCACGAAAAGTTAGCCACATTAAAGAAAGTGGGTAGTTATAAAGCAATCAAGCAGTTTCTAAGCAGTTGATCACGAAAAAGTCATCAAGGGAATATAAAAGGAAGAGAAGACATAGAGAAAAGGACCCCGAATCAAACACTCTCAAACAGAGAATATGTAATTTCAATTTCTTAGTTTAAACTTAAACATATATTTCAGTACTTATATGCTTGCACCCCTTGGAGGCATTCTGTTTAGTTCCAATTGTAAATCAATCGCCAATAAAACACCCATTTTTGGGACTTTGTCTCAAGAGGTTTGTTTCTTACACAATCGTCTGATCCCTTTTTAATTGTTAGCAACTACCCGCACGAAACAACAAGTATCAAATATATGACATATTTTTATTCTTTTTTGTAATCTATCGCAAGAATTGCATTACATGATCCTTGAAGATCTATGGTTCTCAAGTAAAATTACCACTAATGTGACCAAAAATGTTCTGTCAAATTTTACATTAAAATTCACTGATAAACAAAAGGCTATTCTAGCAAACACATGTTTTTCGTAATACATGGACTGCTACTAAATTGTTGTGTAGCCCCACTTGATACACTACTTTTTAATGGGGGAGGTGAGGCAACTAAATTCCAAAGAGATGTAGTTCAAGGTTGCAAATGGATATATGTAATTTTTGTTGTCTGGATTTTGTTTACTCACATGACTTAGATATATTGGTAAGGATATTAGAAAAAGGCTTGAAAATATACCATCTAGGGTTAAGGACATATTTTGGGCATTTGAAATTAGTTACAAACGAAAATCTTAGAGACGTATTCCTTGATGTATCAAATGTAGATGATTATGATGCCGTGAGACTTGGGATTTAATATTTGATTACCTCCTACTTGTTCTCTACTTCATACAAGAATGTGGTTGAAAACTATTTGTTTGCTCTTGTAGAAGATTTTGATGTGATGGAATGTTCGTTGGGGACGGACTTATTTGAGAGGGAAATGATCTATTGAACACCGCTGCTTAGCTTTAACACCGATGACATGGTTTACTAATTAATTGGTGAATGATGCCCCCCTCCCTTTTCAAGATGTTCTTATTGATGGAGGGGCATTGCATCCATTTTCTTCAAAGATGCCATAAGAGCCACAGCTCATTTGGATTCAATTGCATGTGGTGGATAGCTTTATAGTTAAAAAAAATAAAAAAATAAAAATAAATAAAAATAAAAGAAGGAAGGAAGTCAAGGAGCAACAATAGTTAGTCTATCTTTGTGCGATTGAATGAGTTGTTTTGCTGATTCTGAAAAATAATGTACAAATAAGTTTAAAGTTTTGAAAAGAAAAAAAAAAATCACAATTTTTATGAATTTATTCTTTTTATCATCGTGTTTTCAAATTTTAGTTTATCGTCAAATAACTTTACATTTGTACAAAGTATTCATGCCCGTCAGTTTATGTAAAAAAAGAAACGTCTGTACATTCTAATTCCTTTTTTTTTTTTTTTTTTTTTTTTTTTTTTTCTTTTTTTGTCTCCACTATTTTGTATAACTAGTTCTTTTTTATTTTTTTTAAGGCATTAATTTATTTAATTGGGTTTTAATTTATAACTCGAGACCTAACCCAACTTGACCTCAAATTTTTTTTTTTTTTAACCCAACTCAGCTAAATTGAACTTAAAAACCAATTCAAACTAATCGGTTTGGTTTGGTTTGGGTTGTTCATTTTGAACAATTTTGGTTGATTTTTGCCGGCCCTACTCTTAATGCACTTTTTCTCTTTCAATTACCAATTTATCGGCTATGTAATGTTACCATATACATGTAGAACCGAATGCATGAAAAAATTCTCTTGCAGCCTCTACTCTTCCAATGCGTTGGGTAAGTTTACACTAACTAGCAACCCTTTAAATTGAATGGAAAAGTACTTTGAAACAAATCCATAATACAGTTCAAGCAATTGACGTGTGCAATTTGTAGTACATACTTTGTTTATGGACAATATGAATTAGTCAAAATAGTTTGACTACAGCTACAATTTGATTGACGATGTGTGCGATGATCAATATTTTTGCCCTTGATTTTAACAAGACTTAAAATAATTGATGGCACATATTTTGACAACACACAGAATGTCAACAAAGATGTCGCCAAAAAAATGTACAAATAACAAAATGATAGTACACATATAAGAAATGAGAAGCATTAGCAAACACCTTTATAATTATCATTGGCGCTCAACAAAAAGCAATTGCTTTTGTAAATTGAGGTGTATTTTATACTCGAAATATATATCATTTTTTATTTGATGAATAATGTTATTTTGAGTAAAAAGTTTGATTCTATAATGAAAACCTAATCATAACTTCTTTTAAAAGAAAAAAACTTTAACCCATGTATGATGTGGTTAAAATTCAGATTTTTAGTAAATTTTGATAAAAATAATTGATGAAACGTGTTAATAGAATTTTTATAAAAGTTTTGGGTCCCACAAAATTTGTGATTAAAAGTGAATTTAAGAAAAAATAAGGGTGTGTTTGATTTGTTACTTTCAAGCTATTTTAATTTTCGATTTTGTAAACATTCAAAACTTTTTTGATTTGATATTTTAAAAAATGTATTTTCAAAAACAATGTTACATTTAGAAAATAAAGTCTTTTAAGTGAAAACACTCAAAACATGGAAAGTAAGTACCCATTTGGATTTCAGTTTTCAGTCTTAAGTTCTTAGTTCATTTTCGGTTTTATGTTTTGAGGGTTTATTTTAAAATTACTAAAAGCATAATTTATTTGTTATTTTAAAAACTTATTTTTCAAAATAGAAAACTAGAAAACACTTTTGATTTGAAATTTTGAAAAATTACTTATGATATTTTCTTTCATAAAAAGTGATTATTCAATAAAAATAAAACAATTTTGTGGTTACATATCATCAAGTAATATATACATTTTAAAGTTGATGAATTTTAAAAAAAATTTCGCTACAAAATAAAAATAAAAATAAATTACAAATTGAGTTCAAAATTTGAAAATAAAAATAAAAATTAATGACGCGAACTGAAAATATTTTTAGTCGTGTTTATTTAAATATGTTTTAGAATTTTTATATAAATAATCATTGAGAACTTCAACTATTTTTATTTTTAATTTTCTTAAAAAATTTATCATTTTATATTTTTCATATTTTTCTCAATTTTTAAAAAAAAATTTAAAATTGATTTGTTATAATTTTATATGTTTAAAAATTAAAATTTTATTTACTAAAAACACTGAAAACGTCAAAAGTCATTTTTGTTATAAGTTTATTATCTTTGTTTTCGAAAATGTTTTTTCAAAATATTAGACCAAACATATTTTCATTATTTTGTAAAGAAAAAACTGAAAACTATTTAAAGCAGCAAGCCAAACAAAGCATAAGCTTTTAAATAAAATTTTGAAAATTTATAAATTCTAACAAATAAAAACCCAAACTAAATAAAGAATTCTAAAATTCTAAAAAATGATAATTCTAACAAAAAAAAAGAATTAAAAAAAAGTGAAAAAAAAATTAGAGATACGTATAAAAAAAAACAATTCAAGCTTTTAATGACTTTTTACATAAAATTCTAAAAATATATAATTAAATGAATACAGATAAAAAAATTCCACCTAATTTTATTTCCTATGTTTTGCTAATTCAATTTATTATTTACTTTCATTTTACTTTTGTAGAATATATATATATGTTATAAGATATCAAATTTCATCAAATAAAATTCTACAAAATAATTTGTCAAAATTTCAAACCAAACATGCTTCTAGGTTTCTACTTTTAAAAGTAATTTTTCAAACTGACAAATCAAACATGTTTCTAATTTTCTATTTTCAAAAATAATTTTTCAAAAAGACAAACCCTCCAAGTTAAAATTTGAAAATAAACTAAAAATTAAGAATAATTCCTCTTGAACATTCTCAAAAACAGAATTGCAGGAAACAGACTGATATATGAATTAATGATTGGGATAATATTTTTTTTTCAAACTTTCCAATCCCAAGTCGACACGTGTCTCCTCTGGTTTTGAATTTGTCTCCAAACCTATTTATATAGCATGTTTGAAAATTTAAAAATTGAAACACAAATTAAGTGGGGCCCTAAAATTTTCAAATTTGGAATCGAACAAGGGCTAAGTCTTCAATATAATGTTATTATGTTTCTTATGACCATATTAATGCTAAGCCATAACGTTAAACCTCACTAAATAACAGCTTAATCACGGCAAATTATTAAGTGAAAATTTATGCCAAGAAAATGAGAAAATTTAAAATAAAAACCTAATATTCGATTAATCTTGCTGGTAAGGAAGGTGCGACAACTTGTATCGAAAATCCAGAAAATAAAGATAACGAGGCAAGGATTAAAAACAAAATGGTGAAGATAATGGGGCCCCAAAACTGCCGTATTATTGCAATATGTCCAACTCCCTTATAGTTTGTCGAATCAAGTGATTATTATTGGCTACGTTTGATAAATTTATAAATTATTTTAAAAAAAGAATAGTATTGAATTTTACGAAATGTGTTGATAATAATCATGAGTAGAAATTATGAATATGTGGTTGAAATTAATGTTTAACTATAAATGAATTTATAAACAATATATATATTTGTATTTAATGTTTCCATGTATAGAATTTTTATTATTGTTTAAAACGTTTTACTTTATTGAATGTATGAATCATGAATTTTGCTAGGATAACATAGGTTTTGTGAACAATTCACGGAACTCCTACAAACACTCATACCAAGTGGGTCTTGCATGAGATCTACTTGTATAAAAAACTATCAAAAACCTCACCCACCCATCGATGCTATGAGTGTTCGGTATGGGTTGTGCCCTGTACATGAAGCAACTCTCATGAATTATAGTGTATTTTGTTGAATTATATAAAAAAATGTTGAACCCCAACCTTAAGGGTCCCCCACCGCCCCTGCCCTAGAACATCGTGAGGGAGGTAAATCGCAGGTTATGCCTCCAAGGGTAAAGGGTGGAAGACTGCTTATACACTTGCACTATCCAAGAGTCAAATCTATATTTCAGAATTCGAACCCTTGACGCGGCAGCATCAAATAAAGCTGGATTTCTTCATCCTCTATTTTTTACCATTTGGAGATGTGCTCTGGGGGCATAATGAATTATATAGAATTGACTTGCAATTGGCATGGTTGGGTTATTTTGACCTTGACCACAAATGAAAACAAATTCAGCCATCCATTGAATGTAATGTGAAGTTGACACACGAATCGACTTTTACATTTTAATGACCAAACCAACCTTTTGAACGATGGTTGACAGTGAGAAGGATTCTACATTTAGCAGTAGCATTTGTATTTGTATTTTATTTTAAAATTTAAATTGTTAAAAATTTTCATTTTTTTAAATATAAATCGAAATTCATTTTTTTTTCAAGAGAAATCCAGCATGTTGAAGATTAAATTTGAATGAATACATATATAATCCCTTTTTCTATGTATATAATTTTCACAAGAAGCAGTATCAAAACATAAATTCACGATTTTTCCTTGCATATCAACCAATTAATTGAAAATTGTATGTATTTAGCACATGTTTAACTACCATTATTTTAATTTTTATTTCAAACTTATTTTCAATCACTCATTAACAATAAATAAGGTCCTGTTTGATAGCCATTATTCTGAAAAAAAATAGTATTTTGAATAGTATTTTTTAGAGAATACATGGTTAAAAGTAGGAAAAAATTTGGATTCACGTACAAAATTATTTTATTGTGTAAATGTGGTTGAAAATGAGTCTAGAAATTAAAAGAAAAAATTAAAGGGAGACAAATGCGAGTTAAAATATTCTGCACGTAAATTTAAAATACTTTTCTATTTTTTAACCTCAAATTTTCTAAAAAATCACTATTTGAAAGCACAATTTCCTCAAAAATTCATTTTCAATGGTTGTCAAACGGGGCTTAAGAAAAATCAGTATGCAAGCAGAACTGCGGCTTGTTACGTTCCCATTCTCAAAATTGAAAATAATATTATCTTGTTGGTTTGACTTCTTTGTTTTTTCTTGTTCAATTTTGAGGTCATTAACATGGTCAATACTAAGAAACGTAACATGTTTGACTTTATATAACTGGTGTAGAGAATAAAATATTATTCAGCGTGTTAAAAGATTTCATTGATGAAAGTTAATTAATCCGCATTGAGTGGGATGTTTATGTAACATTTATAAATTAATAATAATACTGTATTTGCAAGAAAATAAGTTTTGCTTAACCATCTAACTAAGCCCCGGTATAAAAATAATTTTTTAGTAGATTTGATAAAAATTGATGAAATGTTTGACTTTAAAGTTATGGATCCCATAAAATATATAATTCAATTAGTTATCACTTTTTTAACTGAACCAAACATGGTCTAAATAATTTTTAAAATGAGATAATTGAATCCAAATACAGTATTGAGTTTGAAAAGGATGCATTCAATTGAGAATTTTAAAAACTTTTTTAAGTGGACGACTTTCGTGGATTTTATGGATTTTTAAATAACCTCTACAGATTTGTTAATAAATAATAAAAGTCTTTCATGAATTTTTGTAGATTTTGATTAAAGATTTTTAAGGATTTTTAAAGACTTTTTATCTTGTAAATTCATTATATACCTAAAAAATTACAATCTTCCTTATTACTTAATTAACATTTTCAAGAATCATGAGTCCAACAAATTTTTATTAGGTAAAGTCACTGGTCACAATCTGATCATTCAATTTTTTCACTCAAATAAAATAATAAAAAATTTACATCAATACCCAAATGATGGCCTACCGCAGTCGCCACCACAACCTTAAATTGCCACCCACCAAAAATCAAAAACTAAAAATCTCGAACACCAAAAAATTGATGGATGAATATAGTCAATATTATATACACAAGTGGGCTTTTAATCCTAAAAACATAATAATTGTTGAAGAAAATTAGTGGGTTTCGGCCCCCTTTTTGTTTTGCATTGAAGTAGAATCGTAACCTTTATATTGCTCAAGTTTAGGATTTAAGTTTCGGGCTCAAGAGGTACCATAGTCTTTGAAAGAAAGAGAATTTACATGTTAGTAGGTCGAACCAAAATGTACACAGGTGCATCGCCGTTGCCGCCATCTAGTCGGCTTGGCTCGACATGACATGAGCACAGGCACGAGCCGTGTGTCGTGTGCTTGGGCCAAGTTGATATATATATATATTTATTTATTTATTTATTTTCCTCATACTTTTCTGTGTGCGACACGTGATATTTTCTAGAATCTGATGATTGACTGTTAAACTGTTTGTCCAAATAGGTTGTGTTTGTTCAAGACACAAGTTTTCAATTATTGTGTCTTTTGGATACATATTTTTAACTTCTATATATAGGCCCCCGTATGTTGGATTTTATTTCATTCCAAAATCAATTTCGATTTTTCTCTCTTGCAAATTATATTCCTTCCTCTCCATACTATTTCATATTTTGCATTTCAGTCCCGAATAATATTTTTCGTGCATTTTTGTCCTCTAGATGTAGAGAGATCAAAATAGTAGTTGATTCGTCGGGTTTTGTAATTTAGAATGCTATTATTATAAGTCAAGATCGTTGTATTTTAGGAGAAGAGTGTCAGAAGACCATCAACATCAGTGCGGGGCATTATCATCCTAAAAAAAGAGTTGAACTCTTGCCTCGACCATTAATCATTTGTTTTATTCCTTTCATTCAATAAGTCGAATTTCTGTCCAATTATTTATTCACGATAAAAGATTACTTTGAATATAAATAATTGCACGATAAAATCAATATTTTTTCGACACACGTTTTGTCGTGCTTATTTATTGATCAAACAAGGATTTTGATTAATGTTATTTTTCTTCTTCCAAGGAAACTTAGGGCCCGTTTCATTTTTGAAGTGGATTTTTTTAAGAATGAATTTTTTTTTTTTTTTTTTTTTAGTATCAAGGAATAGAAAATTGTTCTTTAATCCTTGTTCCTTCAACACAAAACTAGGGGGCGGATGTAGGGGGAACTAAGCTGGGCTGTAATCCCCACAAAGCCCAAGATTTTTTTATTTTTTTTATAGCAAAAATAGTTTTTTTCTGTGTGAATTTTTTTTCCTGCATATTAGCCCGACTTGAAATTTTATAACTCAGTTTTGGATTCAATCCTGAATCTGCCCCTAGGGGTGGGCACGGGTCAATTCGGTACCGAACCAAAATTTTCGGGCATTTAGCAAATGGAACCGTCGGGTCCAAATATAATTATGGAACCGTTCGGGTTCGGTTCGGTTCGGTTCTGTACTATAATTAAATTTTTTAACATTTATAACAACATTATATAAATACAACTAATGACACATTCAATGGTTTTGAAATGTCAGAGATTAGTAGACTACCTTGTTCAAATGATCGCTACGGTCAGAATTTCGGTTGGCGGAGGTCACAGTTTCAATCGGAGGTCACAGCGTCGATCGACGATTGTATGGGTTTTGGAATGTCAACGAGGTTGCGAGAGTCAAGACAGCGTTATGCACTTTAGTGTAGGTGTTTAGGGTTATTTAATGGGTAGGATCTTGTTCGCCTAAAAAATGAAACAATAAAATGGGTAATTTGGCCAAAAATTAAAAAATTAGAAATGAAACAAATTATTTGGCCAAAAATTTGGATTTAGAATTTGTTAATTTGTTTAGAAAAAATTAAAATTAAAATAATTTGATTTATTTAATATAAAAAAAAGAATTAGAAAGATTCGGTTTTTATTTGGTTTTTCGGTTCTTCGTCTAGAATCGAGAATCGAACCGTACCCGTTGGTTTTCAATTTAGATACTCGGTCGGGTATTTAATTTGACAAGAACCGTCGGGTTCGGTTCGATCGATTTGATTCGGGAGATTTGTCCAGTCCTATCGGTCCCTGCACAAAAGTTACACAAACTTGCAGTCTTTAGTCATGATAGCAAAGCTCGATTATAATAAAGAAGTCCTTTTAACTTCTCAAAATATTTATCGTTCTCCTCCTTATTTGTGAACCATGCGCATGGATGATTAACCTAACACCAACAACTCCATCAATAATGCCAACAAGCCCTTTAAATCAATTTTGAAGGCTAGTATTAATTTAATATTTGCTGAACAAGTCTTGGAAATGTTCAAAATGTCATCAAGATGGTGACTTAAATCTTTGTTATTAAAAAAAATTATTGACTGCTACGAACCAGTAAAATTTACTTGTTAATCTCTTTCACTAGAATTAATTAATTATATTCGTAAGTTGTTCAGCTGTAAAGTCTCGAACTACATTTAACAAAAATTAGCAACCAATTGCTTCAATTAAATATGTTTTAGGGATGGATATCTTGGTCCAGCAGCCTCATGGGCTTAAATTGTTATTTGCTACTATTTGATTTAAGGTAAAAATTAGAATTTTTTTTATTTTTATTTTTTTTTAAATTCTGTTAAATGTTTATGAAATGTATGATTAAAAATTTGATAAAAATTGTGAATCTCATAAATTATATGATTGAATATGAATTTGAAAAAATGAATTTTAGAATATAAGGGCCAAACATGAGCTTTGTTTAAGGGAAAATTGCAGCCGAGGTATCAAACCTTTCGTTTATTAGTAGACTTTGTCCAAACCTTTAGTTTGTGCCACTCACGATACCAAACCTTTTAAAAACTCGCAGTGGAAGTCCAAATGGATGGAAACTGTTAATTTGACCGTTAGTTGACCAAAAGATTTAACATTGACCATTATTTTAACTAATTTTAAAAGGATAAAATGATAACTTTACATTTTTTAACCAAAAAAATAAAATTAATTACAATATATTAATAATTAAATCAAAACACAAAAACATTTTTCATCTTCTTCTCCATTCACCCCCTACGCACCAACCTCCCCACCCCACCCCACAAAACCAAAATCATAATTGGTCCTCTTCTCTTTCTCCACATTCTCATTCCCACCTTGACTATCCTCAACTACTAACACGCTTAACTGATTCAATGGTTTTAACATGCGAGGCAGTCCCACAGGCACGTTATTCCCAGACCTAATGAATTTTAGAATATAAGGGCCAAACATGAGCTTTGTTTAAGGGAAAATTGCAGCCGAGGTATCAAACCTTTCGTTTATTAGTAGACTTTGTCCAAACCTTTAGTTTGTGCCACTCACGATACCAAACCTTTTAAAAACTCGCAGTGGAAGTCCAAATGGATGGAAACTGTTAATTTGACCGTTAGTTGACCAAAAGATTTAACATTGACCATTATTTTAACTAATTTTAAAAGGATAAAATGATAACTTTACATTTTTTAACCAAAAAAATAAAATTAATTAAAATATATAAATAATTAAATCAAAACACAAAAACATTTTTCATCTTCTTCTCCATTCACCCCCTACGCACCAACCTCCCCACCCCACCCCACAAAACCAAAATCATAATTGGTCCTCTTCTCTTTCTCCACATTCTCATTCCCACCTTGACTATCCTCAACTACTAACACGCTTAACTGATTCAATGGTTTTAACATGCGAGGCAGTCCCACAGGCACGTTATTCCCAGACCTCTTATCAAACACATGATCATTTATTTGCTTCTCATTCGCCTCAATCTTCTTCATCAAACTCCAAACCATATTCCGCTCACCCTCCAGTTTCCTCTTCAGCTCCGTGTTTCTTGTTTTGACTTCATCGACAAATTTATGGTAACACTATTCTTCGACTTCAAAATCCCACCATTCCCTACCAACTCATCATGATTTAAACCCGAAAAATTATCCGAAGCAGCATCAACACAGGAATTAGCTAATCTTTTCGTCACATTCGACCCCTCGGGAACCATTTCTTGGGTTTTTGGCTGTTGTTCTTTTGACAAATTTTTACTAATTTTAAGCCCTTTGAATGGTTTTCTCGTATAAACTTTACTCTCTACCCCCTTCTTCTTTTCTTTAGACCCTTCATTTCCACCACCCAACATTGTCCCAAAAACCCACCTTGCACACTTCTCAGAACTTCAAGAAAATCTTGACTTTCAGTATGTACAACTTTTACATGCACACCCACCCACTTGTTTCCGTGCTTTGCTTGAAGATGGATAACAAGACACTGCTCTACTTCAGTAAGAGATCCTTTCTAGATGTCAGGTTTAAGATAGTTTTCCACCTTTCCAAATAGGATTTGGGAAGTGGGTAGGTGGATGGTCGATTTTGGTGGGATTTGGTTTTGTGGAGTGGAGTGGAGTGGAGTGGAGTGGGTGGGTGGGGAGTGAATGGAGAAGAAGATGAATAGCGTTTTTGTATTTTGATTTAATTATTTTTTTTGTTGAAAAATGTAAAGTTACCATTTTATCCTTTTAAAATTAGTCAAAATAATGGTCAATGTTAAATCTTTGATCAACTAACGGTCAAATTAACAGTTTCCATCCATTTGAACTTCCACTGCGAGTTTTTAAAAGGTTTGGTATCGTGTGTGGCACAAACTAAAGGTTTGGACAAAGTCTGCTAATAAACGAAAGGTTTGGTACCTCATCTGCAATTTTTCCTTTGTTTAATTAAAATCAGTTATTAGTCCAATTAATCTGGATAATGAGCTAAGTGTGCTGTGGTGAATACTCTTTGACTTGGTTATACCATTCACTGACAAAAAAGTAGCTATAAAATTTAGGGATAATTGTAGTTGAGACTCCAAACCTTTCAAAAGATTGCAGACTTTTTTCTAACCTTTTATTTATTGCAATCGTCACTCCAAACCTTTCAAAACGTTGCGAATGAAGCCCCAATGGACGGATTTCATCCATACTTCTGTTAGTTCACAAAAAAATTGGAATTTGACTGAATTAATTACAATAAAATACTAAAAACGAAAATAAATAAAAGGAAATAAATATAGTCCTATCACCATACCCCTCGTCCCTCCCCAACACCAAAATCAAAATCATGAATGCCACCACACATCGCCCCAATACCACTACACCCTCACCCTTCCCAACCCCAACCCCAAAATCAAAATCAATATTATCTTCTATTGGGCATCCATATCATATCATTTGAAATTGGAATTCAAACCATGGCCCTGTGTCTCTTTAGCTCTTCCACAATTTTGGAACCCAAGTCGATTGTCCCCAAACTATAGAGCATGTACTAAAGGCCTTGGTTGGAACAATTTTTTTAACAATCAAACCATGAATTTCTTTAATGGTTGTAGTTAATTGTGAATCTCATAAATTATATGGTTGAATATGAATTTGAAAAAATGAATTTTAGAATATAAGGGCCAAACATGAGCTTTGTTTAATTAAAATCAGTTATTAGTCCAATTAATTTGGATAATGAGCTAAGTGTGATGTGGTGAATACTCTTTGACTTGGTTATACCGTTCACTGACAAAAAAGTAGCTATAAAATTTAGGGATAATTGTAGTTGAGGCTCCAAACGTTTCAAAAGATTGCAGACTTTTTTCTAACCTTTCATTTGTTGCAGTCGTCACTCCAAACCTTTCAAAACGTTGCGGATAAAGCCCCAATGGACGGATTTCATCCATACTTCTGTTAGTTCACAAAAAAATTGGAATTTGACTGAATTAATTACAATAAAATACTAAAAACGAAAATAAATAAAAGGAAATAAATATAGTCCTCTTCTTCACCTATCACCATACCCCTCATCCCTCCCCAACACCAAAATCAAAATCATGAATGCCACCACACATCGCCCCAATACCACTACACCCTTACCCTTCCCAACCCCAAAATCAAAATCAATATTATCTTCTATTGGGCATCCATATCATATCATTTGAAATTGGAATTCAAACCATGGCCCTGTGTCTCTTTAGCTCTTCCACAATTTTGGAACCCAAGTCGATTGTCCCCAAACTATAGAGCATGTACTAAAGGCCTTGGTTGGAACAATTTTTTTAACAATCAAACCATGAATTTCTTTAATGGTTGTAGTTAATTGTGAATCTCATAAATTATAGTTTTTTGTTTTTTTTTTTTTTGTCCCCCCCCCCCCCCCCAAATTTGAGGTTTTTCCCTTTGGAAATTAGTTTTTAGCTCCCTTTGATGGAGTTGGAAGTGGTGGTCCGTTTTGGGTGAGGTGGTGGTAGCTTTGGATTTCTGGTTTTGAGATGAGGCGAAGGGGGTTGGTGGTGAGGGTGAAGATTATTTTTCCCCTTTCCTTTTATTATTATTATTTTTTGGTTTTTGATTCAAGTTTTTTACTTTATATATATATGGACACACACAGAAATGATCTCCTAAACACTAGTACTTAGTTTATGTTAAGTGTCGGTGACGTGACACATCATTTAACTAGTGAATAAGTTAATGGTAGGTCTTATGCATTTAATGATTCACTAATTAAATGATGTGTTATGTCACTGGTGCTTAACATAAGTTAAGCACGGGTGTTTAGGAGATTATTATACACATTTTGTCCTTCTATAATTGATTAAAATATGGTCAAAGTTCAATTTTTTGTTCAACTAACAAAAATATGGATGGAATCCGTCCATTGTGGCTTCATCTGCAACGTTTTGATAGGTTTGGGGTGACGGTTGTAACAAATGAAAGGTTAGAAAAAAGTTTGCAATCTTTTGAAAGGTTTGGGATCTCAGCTGCAGTTATCCCTAAAACTTTATGCAAATTAGTTAAGAACTATTTTTAAGGGTAAATTCTACTTAGAGTTCCCAATATTTCACATTTTCAAACTTCGAGTCCCTGAAACAAAAGGGAAAGGAGAAAAACGGTGTTTCTTTTTTCCTTCGTGGCTCCTAATTGTTTCAAGCTTTCACCCTTTTGCACTTAGAAAGAAAAAAAGAAAAAAAAAAGTATAAGAGAAAAGTAATTTTTCTCTCAGGCTACTAATATTTTAGGAGTAAGCAAGGTGGGGTTGTGTTGTTTCTATTTATAGTGTTTTTTTATTGTGATAATTCAGTCGATATATTTTCTTAATTAATACATCATTTTGCCATGTTTGGATTTCTTAAATATTTGGGAGAAAAGTTGTTTTGATATAGTATTTTTTTTAGAATGCATGGTTAAAAAAAGGAAAAAAAATTAATATTTACGTGTAACATTATTTTATGGGAGAATATATAATTAAAAATAAATATTTTTTTGAAATTATAGAGCCCAAACAAAGGTTATAACATCTTAATCATGAGCTTCGGAAGGTGGCAATAGTGGGTCTTGATCCAAGAGTTGGCTTGGGTGAGGCTCAAGGGCTGGGCAATAATTCTACTTGTACAAAGTTCCTTTATAAAGTTGATTGACAAAAAATGTGTTGGCAAAATTCAAACCATTGATTTTAAATGATTTAAAAACTTGTTTTTGAAATAATTGATGTGAATGTTATTTTGTCAACTTATTATGTAAACCATGTTTGCAAGTGTAGTACAACTCAGGACTGAGAGAGGTGTAGCGAAAGAAGAACACTTTTATTTCTTGTATTTTTATTTCTAGTTATTTAAACTTGAAGCTAGATTTGTCAGTCAATGCATACTTCGCTCCTTTGGATAAAAACTCTGATAATGGACAAAGTATATCTCGAAATTCATACAATTTATCATTCACCCGTGATAAGATAAAGCTAGATCAATGTAGGAAAGATTATTATGGGGCCGTGGCCGTAATCCGACTTGTTCAATTAGTCCTTGTTTGGTACGAATATAAATTAAAATTTTAGTATATTTTGATAAAAACTGATTAAATGTGTGATTGAAAAATTGTGGGTTTTATAAAATATGTGGTTAAAATTAATTGTCAATTTTGATTTTAATTTTAATTTTAAACTTAATGTTATAAAATTGTGCAAAATTCCAAGTCAAATTGTGTAACGACCCAATTTTTTTTTTTTAAAGGGTTGAATCGATACTGAAATTTTTCATTCGAATTTGGGCAACTTGGAATGCCATAATACATATATAATTATGAAGATGTAATTTACTCAATTTTAAAAAAAAAAATAATAAAATATATTAATTTATATATATATATTTTTTTTCTACGTTATATCTTTAACGTGTATAAAAAAAAGGCACATAAAATTAATCTGCACTTTAAAAATTCAAGACAGAACTCACATTATACGTGTGAAATAATTTATTTATTTTTTCATTTGACTTAACACATCCAAATATACGCAATGATGGATCCCATATACACATAGGATAATCAAAATTCCCAGTCAAAGATATGCTTTTGTCTTTCATTAGTGTGGTGTGGGACACTGCCCAATTAAGAGAATAGTACAAAAGCTGAATCATTTATTTAAGAAATTCAACACTTTACACCACAAGGCTACAGGACATAATTTATTTGGATATGACCACCAGTCCATAAATTGACAGTGAAGAAAATTCTTGAACAGTGAGATTGGCAGAAAAATAATATTTAATTTGAGTTTCATTTAAAGTGAAATGACCCTTACTCTTAAATCAGACACGAAAATAATGAATAAAATATTTTAAAGAAGTCGAGATTCCTAATTTTTCGTCATGCAAGCACGGAGATCAAAGCAAAATAACACGCTAAGGAAATCCAACAATTTTAATTCAGACTTTAAATAGAAGCATAATTTAAAAATATTCATGTAACAAATAATCACAAACGATAAATCAGTTTTCAAAATAAATGACTATGACAAGAAATAAAATTACTCGTTGAAATCAAGATTTTCATCAGCAAAAGCAGGCACAACCACACCATCGAACCATCACGCTCCGACACGACCCGATCTAACCTGTAAGGTGTAGGAAAAGGGTGAGTACATGGGAATACTCAATAGGATATCATAATTCAATGGTGCAATCCCGAATAATAATTTTAAGACGTGTCAGAATATCATACCGTCGCATAACTTTAAAATCCGGTAAGAGTTCACATCATAACATTTCATTTCATTTCATTGTACCGGAATGGCCATATCATTCAATCATACATTGATATCATAACTTTACTTTCATAAGT
>NW_019232246.1:44630-51986 GCF_002742605.1 Olea europaea var. sylvestris
TTTTTCTGCCTCTTCTATCACTGTAAGCAATGCACTTATATTTTTGTGTGTCTATTTCGTGTGGTGCATTCCATATACATATGCAGTAACTTCTATGGGATAACGTGTGAGAGATATAGGGAGATAGTGGATGATTGGATAAAGTGGAGAGAATTGTATTTGAAACAAAATGGGAGACTAAGTCTTATCAATAACCAACCACTCAGGGGCAACTTCCACACGTGGCGTCTTCTCAAACGAATTGAAAAGGGAAATATTAATAAAGCTGCTTCTCTCTCTCACGCGGTTGCCATATCTTTTTATATCTCTCTCTTCATTATTTTTTTTTTAATTATTAGTTAACCAATTAAATCCTACCAAATTCTTCCACGTGAATCTTCCAACACAATGCATACTCAAATAAAATAATAATAAAAATAAGCATAACAATATTTTAAGACTAAATCTTTCGATCTCAATAATTTAAGCTCCATTAATCCAAATCCACTTTTTCTCGAGCCTAACATGCATAATTAAATACGAGCTTTCCAACGAGACCAATTTTCAGATACTTATTGTCGCTCCGTCAACATCTACATTTTAACCCGAATAAAATTTAATTTTTACTTTGTATATATTTTAGTCCCCAAAATATTAAAATTTAGCATACATAAAACAAATTTTATTCTATGAAATTTTGGGTTACTACAAATTGAGTAGCCAATAATGGTGAAAAAAATTGAAAGTCAAACAAGCAATAGGTCTTGCGCGGGCATATAAAGAGACCTCCTCTGCAATCAAAAAGCACAAAAAACCTTCCCTAATTCCTTCTTTCCCAAGCACATTAATCATTTTTGGTTTCTTAGTTCGTTAATCAATGGAAATCCCAGAGAAATTTGGTAGGTCTTCGAGCTGCCGGGGTGTGGCTTTCGAAATCAAACCCCATTCAGATCCATTTACCTTTTCCAATCCCTCCATTGATCCACCAAGAGACAGTAGAAGATTTTGGCTTCCATCGGGGAATGCCTCACAAATTGTTCCATCTTCAGAACTCATGCAACGGTCAATGAGCCGAACCAGCAGCCATTTCTGTGATCTTGACGTTGATTATGATGATGAAGATGTTGATACTCTTGCTGATATTGAAGATGGATATGAAGAAGAGAAAGTGGAGCCAAAGCCACTCCCTCTTCCGCCAGTGTTTAGTAAACGTGAACAGACAAAGGCCACTGGCAGCGCAGCCAAGGGCAAGCCGTCGAGACTGTCGGTGATACTTCTGGATCAAGGCCTGTTCACTGTTTACAAACGGCTCTTTGTTGTTTGTTTGGCATTGAACATTACTGGTCTGGTTCTTGCCGCCACTGGACACTTCCCATATGCAAGAAACCGAGCCGCCTTATTTTCCATTGCCAACATTTTTACTTTGGTCCTCTGCCGGAGTGAGGCGTTTCTAAGGATTGTATTTTGGGCGGCAGTGAATATTCTTGGGAGGTCATGGGTTCCATTGAGGCTAAAGACAATGGTCACATCCTTACTGCAATCTCTTGGTGGCATACACAGTAGTTGTGGTATTTCCTCCATTGCGTGGCTTGTTTATGCTTTAGTCCTCACTCTTAAAGATAGAGAAAACACTTCCTCCGCCATAATTGGTGTCGCCTCCGCAATTCTCGCACTTCTCTGTCTCTCTTCTCTGGCGGCGTTCCCCTTAGTCCGCCACCTCCACCACAATGTGTTCGAAAGAACTCACCGGTTTGCCGATGGCTTGTTTATGCTTTAGTCCTCACTCTTAAAGATAGAGAAAACACTTCCTCCGCCATAATTGGTGTCGCCTCCGCAATTCTCGCACTTCTCTGTCTCTCTTCTCTGGCGGCGTTCCCCTTAGTCCGCCACCTCCACCACAATGTGTTCGAAAGAACTCACCGGTTTGCCGGCTGGACTGCCCTAGGCCTGCTCTGGGCATTCATCATACTCACAATCTCCTATGACCACCCAAACACCAAATCGTACAGTGATGATCTTGGATCAAAACTGATCAAACATCAGGAATTCTGGTTCACGATTGGAATTACTACATTAATTATAATTCCATGGTTGACTGTGAGAAGAGTCCCGGTTAGGGTTTCTTCCCAATCCAGTCATGCCTCGATCATCAAGTTCGAGGGCGGTATTAAAGCCGGAATCTTGGGCCGGATTAGCCCATCACCTTTGTCCGAGTGGCATGCATTTGGAATCATTTCAGACAATAAGAAAGAGCACATGATGCTTGCTGGTGCAGTTGGGGACTTCACAAAATCTTTGGTCACAAATCCACCGAGCCATTTGTGGGTTCGACAGGTGCACTTTGTGGGACTACCTTATTTGACAAACATGTACAATAGGGTCCTTCTGGTGGCCACTGGCTCGGGAATCTGTGTCTTCCTCTCCTTCCTCCTGCAGCCATGTAGAGCTGACGTCTGCTTACTTTGGGTGACAAAAGGGGTGGAACAAAATTTTGGTAAAGAAATCAAACAAATGTTGTCTGGACATCCTAAGGATAAGGTTATTATCCATGACACTGCCGTGCTTGGCCGCCCCAATGTGTCGCAAATGAGCGTCGACACGGCCAAAAAATGGGAGGCAGAGTTGGTGATTGTCACCAGCAATCCGGAGGGAAGTAGAGACGTAATTAATGCATGCAAGGGTGCTGGAATTGTTGCCTTTGGTCCTATTTGGGATTCTTGAAATTAATATTTTAAAACGAAATAATATATATGTTTCAGTTTCATTTATAGTCCTATTTACGAAAGTTAATTTGATAACTTATATGTAATTTCTAAGTGTATTGTCCTCCTCAAGAAGTTAAAGGACATATAAGTATGATTATGGTCCTGATTAGGGACCCTTCAATTAATCATTCGCGATAATTATAAACGAACATTTGGTTTCCATGCTTTAAAGCTTGTTTATCTCAATAAATCATCATAGCTTCGATTATCTTGTCCATATATCTTTTAGCAGAATGGTGTGCCTAAGAGAAAACATCATCATATTCGAGATATGAAACTTAAGCCCTTGTTTGATGGAAATTGATTTTAATTTAAATCAAAGTCAACAACTAATTTAACAATATATTGCATATGATACACTATTTTTTAACCCAACATTTCATCAATGTTTATCAAAATTTATTAAAAATCTGATCTTAATTCCCACCAAACAATGTCTAAATTATTAGCTGGTTCTGGTTCTAGTTCTAATGCAATTTCCAATTCTGCACCAAATTTTGTATCATTTTGTATTAAATTTTGCACCAAACTACAAATCATCTCCAATCATTACACTAAGACTTATATCAACTGAACAGTGTTTAATCATTGTATTCTCTTTTTTATTTGAAAATTTATTTATTTATTTATTTTACAAATACATAAATTACTAAATAAATAATTCCGTTAAATTAACGAAAATATTAAATTCATTAATAAATATAGAAAACATAGTACCATTAGTAGAAACACCACAAAAATGAAAATATTAAATCATGCTATTAAAAAAGTGCAATGCGTTTTGAATTTGGATATTATAATATTACGAAGTGGAAATATCATTACAATTTAATTCTTGAAATTCATATATTCTTCTTACAAATGATTGATTAATGAGTTTTAAAGTGCAATATGAGCCTCTTTATTCTTGATTTGTCTATGAAGAGCAAGGAATTTTTGAAAATGATGATTTTCATCTTCAATCAACTCAACTTCCGGACTTGATGCTTCCGTCCATTCTTGAATTGTCCTCGATAATCATGATATGCGTGATTATACATGCAGTCATGATATCATATAATACTTATTTTTCCCAAAACCTTATCGGTCCTTTCGTTATTGCAAACTTCAATTGTAGAATGCCAAATGCATGTTCAACACTTTTCTACATGTTTCTTGTTTCATTGCAAATAATTTCAGTTGTTTTATGTATCGTTTTCTTTAAATAAAACTAGATTAATGTATGTATGTGTTTATTGTAATATATTTCGTGTTAACTTTAAATAATCGTGTTTGTTTATTAATTTTTTTTTTGTAATCTTAGTATAATTAATTCATTAATTATTGTTTCTTACATTTTTAACATAAATTTTGAATGCAAATAATAATAATTATTATTATTTTTGTTGTTGTTGTTGTCGTTGTTGTTGTTGTTATTCTTATTATTATTATTATTATTATTATTATTATTATTATTATTATTATTATTATTATTATTATTATTATTATTATTATTATTATATTTATTGTATTAAAAAATATATAACACAAATAACCCAAATACCTTCCATCAATTAATTTGACAAATGGAAAAAAGGGCAAACATAACTTTGCAACTTTGATGTGACATTGGAGTGCTTTTGCACCAAATTTTGGTGAAAGTTGGTGTTTTGTTGCATCCATTGGAAATGGCCTAAGTATCTACACTGGAGTCTTTTTCTCATGAAATTCCAGATAGAATTGGCGTATCCTCCCTAGACACACACCTTGGTAATCTTCATTTACTTATCCCTACCATTACTTTGTCACCATTACTTTGTCTATGTAGTTATCTACTGTTTCGACATCTCAGCCAAACAACTCTTACTCGATCTCAAATAGGAAATTCCAAACCAAAGTCTTTTCCTGACTTCAATATCTTTCACTCTACAAAGAATCGATTACTTGTTTTGAGCAGTGTTCTTACAAACTCGGAAACTGAGCCATCTTCCTCTAGTCAGGCAACATCCTCTTCAGAATAGCATTTCACCATAGAAGGAGAATTTGACGCTTTGATGAAGAATAATATGTGGTTTCTCTGTCAGAAACCTCTTAATCATCATATTGTGCGTAACAAGTGGTTTATAAAATTAAACGAATGCAAAGGGATATAGAAAATTATCATTGATTTTCATAAAACTTTCAGTTCACAATTAAATCTGCAATTGTCAGATTAGTACTTGCTCTTGCAATCTCTTTTAATTGGCCAGTTTGATAATTAGATGTATTCAATACTTTCTTGTATGGTATTCTTGAAGAGATATGGTACAACCAAAAGGATTTGTTGATCCAACTTGTCAAGATTCATGTATGTAGATTGCACAAATCTCTTTATAGTCTCAAACAGACACGACGTCAATGGATTTTATGTCTCAGTCAAAAATTATTGAAGTTTGTTTTGTGCGTCATTTGTGGATTATTCTCTTTTCATGTTTCATACATCTACTCCGATAATTTTTATACTTGACTATGTTGATGGTGTCATAATGACTTGATCTCATGAGCATGGAATATTTTCTATCATTGACAAAATAAATGGCAATTTCATCATAAAGGATCTTATGCCTTTGTCTATTTCTTGGGCATTTAATCATCTTGAAACGTTACTGGTCTTAAGTCATTCAAGCATCTTAAAACCTTACTGGTCTTGGCTTATGACAGGTAAAATAGATTTCTAATTTACTTGATAATGCAAAAAAGGCAGGTGTAAAGCCACTCCTCCAACAACAAGTGGTGCCAAACTATTTGCTCGCGATGGTGACTTACTTAGGACCCCACTTAGTATTGTCAAATAATTGGCAGCCTCCAATTTTGCACGTTGACATGCCTAGCTTGACATTGCATACACTGTTATTCAACTGTGTGAATTTATGAATAATCCGTGCTCAACTCATTGATTAGCCGTCAAATATGTGCTTCGGCATCTTAAGGGATCCGTTGATTTTGGAGTCCATTATACTCCGTCATCCATATATCTCAATAACTTTTGTGATTCCAATTGGACGACAATCCGAATGATAGAAAGTCCTCAAGTGGCTTCGGTGTTCTCTTAGCACTAGTTACTTGATTTCTTGGTCTGTAAAGAAACAAAATGTGGTTGTCTCGATCAAATAATGAGATGGAGTTCACTTTTCAGCAATGGCTATTGCTGAACTTTATTTTCTTAGAATGTTGTTGCAAGAGTAATATTAGTGCCATAGATTTGTCTACAAATCTAGTGTTCCATGCTCGTATGAAACATATATTGAAATTGATTATAGCTTTGTTTGTGAAAAGGTTGAGAATCACGACATCGTTGTTAAGAATATCTCTATTAATCATGATCAAGTGGATGATATCTTCAAGAAAGGGCTTGCGTTAAATCATTTCATTAGTCTTCGTTCCAAATTGCTGGGCATACGTCCAATCATTTCATTATAGTGCAGAGTAGGTCCTATTTGTCAACTTACTTAGTTTCTTATTTCAAAGGGAAGTGCTACATGTCTATAATTATTTATATAATTGTGTCCATAATTACACGTGGTACTGAATTCAACCTTTAATTAAAATTTCACTTGCACATCAACAACAGGATGATTGTCATATCACATTATAGACACCATTATCTTAAATAATCATGTACAAGTAAATTTTTTTTACGGTGGTATTAGTGGTACATAAGGGTGTACTTAAGCGTGTACACCCCTCTCACATGGGATGTGAGATCCACCCGAATAAAAGCTTTTTATTTGGGTGGATCCCACACCCCATGTGAGAGGGTATACACCTTTAGGTACACCCCATTATGTACCACTAGATTAATTCATTTTTCTATTTCAAATATTCAAATGTGTAGTTACAAATTAGCAGTGGCGACCTTAACTGTAGGTAAGGTAGACAATATCCTAAGGTCCGACTTTTGTGAGGGCTTCCAATTATTATTATTATTTTATGATATGTAGATCATAAAAAATTGTAGACAAAATAAAGTTCAAATGCAATCAACCAAACTAGCCTAGTCGTCCCATTAATAGATATATCAATATATAATTAAAATGTAAACATTAGCTTAGTTTAGTCTTTATTTTGTAGGAGTATTCAAAGTTTAATTATGTAAATGTCTTAGCGCTTGTTTGGACTCTATTAAAAATGCATTTTGGGAAAAATGTATTTTTGATCAGTAATATTTTGGAGAATGTATGGTTAAAAAATGAGGAAAAAATTTGGATTTTTATGTGTATATTATTTAATTGAAAAATGTGTGGTAGAACATAAGAAAGAGAAAAATGTATATTTGGAGAATGGAAACCAAACAGGGGTTTAGTAAGTCCAATTAGTGGTAGACTTTTTTCTTTGATATTCCTTAAGATAGATGATATTTCAGGGCAAGAACTGTCTGTTGAATTATTATATATAAAACAATTAAACTTGGTATTGATGATTTAAGAGGTCAGGATTATGATAATGGTTTTAATACGAAATGGAAGAATACTTATTTATAGAAAAGATTACTAGAAGTAAATCCATTGACATTTTACACACCACATGGTTGTCGTAGTCTTTATCTTTCACTTTGTGATATGAAAAATTCTTGTATGAATCTTAAATCATCCCC
>NW_019232246.1:52202-65495 GCF_002742605.1 Olea europaea var. sylvestris
TTAAACCCCCCCCCCCCCCCCCCTTTTTATTTTTGGAAATTTTACAATGCATAAATATATTATTTTCATTTTCTACAAAGCGATGATTTTTTTTTTAAGACTATGAAATGTGGACACAAGCAACTTTCACAAAAATGTTGAGGAAGTCAAGTTGAAAGTAATAAAACAAAAAGATTTCAAGCTTTGAAAATAACAACCGCTTTAGAACACTTGGTTGATACATATAATGATCCAAAGGCATTTATAGAAGTTTAACTTTTGACATTATGGATTTTGAGTTCTTGTTTGTCATGGTTATTTGGAATAATATATTGTCAACTATTAATAGAGTAAGCAAAATATTGCAAAGTGATGACATGTCTATTGATACTACTATTAATAATTTGAAAGTACTTATTTCATTTTTTGAAACATATAGTAAAACATGATTTGAATCTGACAATATTACTATTAATGAAATTGCTACTCAAATGTAAGTTGAACCTACATTTCTTGAAAAACGTATTATTCAAAGAAAGAAGCGCTTTTATTAAAATGTCAACAATGAGATAACATATTGAGCAGAATAATCTTTTTAGAATTGATTAGTTCTTATATATAGTTGATGATGCTCTTTTTTCACTTAAATTAAGATTTGAACAATTTCAAAAATATGAAAATTGGGTTAAGTTTGAAGAATTTTTGAAATACGACATAATTCTAATATTATAGGAGAGAGTTATTTTCTGAGTTGCAAATTATGAAATTGTTTGTTAGGAGAAACCAAAAAGGTGATTGAAGTGTTTGACTCTATCGAAATGATAGATTGTTATATTTCATATATGTGGATTACTTATAAAATGTTATTGATTATATCATTTACAATTGCATCTCTCAAAACCAACATCTCAAAGTTGAAGCTAATAAAATTCTATCTTTAATCAACAATGTCACAAAAAAGGTTGAATGGATTGGCCATAACGTCTATGAAAGAGGAGATCTAAAACAAATTGATTGTAATAATGTAACTATTGATTTTTTAATCAACAAATTCTAAAGCAATAAATTTAATTTAGATATTTGATAATTATTATTATTATTATTATTATTATTGCATTTTTTAATATTTGTATTTATTTATTTATTATTAATATATAGTTTAAATATTTATAAGGCCTCATATCTGAAATTGGCATAATAAACCTAAGATCTGAGGATCAACATTATAGATTAGCTATATGTGCTTGTGAATAGCCATCGATTGCACAACTTTTTTGTAACCTACTTTGTATAATGTAAATATATACTTATTGTTTTGGTGTAAAATGTCAGACAGTTTCTCCATTCTATAGCGTTGCAATGCGTAATGTTAATCATAATAAGCAAGATGTTGCTTCTTGTTCTTGCCAATATGATAAGAAAGTTTTTTATTTTAGCCACACCTAAACCTCCAATTAGTCTCTTCTATCACCTCTACCTTCTTTTAACTTCTCCACACTGTCCAACTTCTCTCCTTCCTCAATAGTCGATGCAACAGGGGTGTAGTTGGAACATCGGAAAGAGTAAAGGGTGTGTCGGGTTTTAAATGTGCAATATTAAGTAAAATTAGATATTGCAATGAATAAATTTTATTTTATTTTATTTTTAATACTATCTAGCATTCTCGAGCCGGTTAACATGCAACAGATGTCAAACACAAAAACGGTTGGAATGTGGAAGTGAAATTATCCAGAATTAAAAAATAAATAAATAAATAAATAAAAATTAAAAAACAAGATTTGTTAGGCATTCACGTGTATGTTATATCAAGAATAAATGATTCAAATTTTTACATAAATTCGACAATCAATTTTTGAATTAATTATAAATCATGAATTTTTAACTTTTTGGATCATAAACTTTCAACTTTTTAATTGCAAGAACTTGATACTTCAAATCTCCAATTCTTCTATGGTATTCTCTAATATTAAAGCTACATTGGTGAGTGAACACTTTCTTTTAATTAAATTAATAAATTAATTCTTGAACTAGACAATTAAATAAAGCAAGAAAAATAATTTCCTCTCTCCAAATTTGAACATTATGAAATTATGTGTTATGATTATTGTACAATTCCATAGGATGTCTAATTTCCATTTAATCTCTACTTATAGAAATAGAATAGTTACAATCCTTGTACAATAATAATTCCAAATTAAAAAAGAGTTTTAATTAAAATCCTAAGTAGGAGTTTTAATTAAAGTCCAATACCAATTAGTTTATATTTTATTATATATGTAGTTTTAGAACTTCAATTACAATTATAATTAAATTTACAATTTTCATAGTAATTACAATTAAGTACAAAACTTTATTGTAATTACAATTAAGCCAAAAACTATTATAATTGCCGTAATTAAGTTCCAACATCTCATAGAGCTACAACAGGAACCTGATTGAACATATATTATCCAAACTCCAATAATTAGATCCTATCTAGTCGACTTTAGACTACCCAATCTAATTATTGGTATTTACTTGTTCCACTAAAGGCAAAAGACTGAACTCTCGAAATATATAAGATCATAAAAGTCAATAAATTTGTAATACTTTTCTCTTACTTGCCGTATATGTATTTTGTCCTGTCTGAGATCCGATAATTAGGTAGAGCATAAATGACCATTTTGTCATTCTAATTATTATCACTAACTTAAATTTCATTTTCTTCAACGGTCCTATAAACTAATCACAGATGTAGATATTTAGTCGTTATTAAACATTGATCTTAGATTTTAACAGTTCAACAGAATATATTTAAGTAGTCACTTTACCCATTTTTTAGGGTAACGATTCCTGACACAAATTTATGTTCTCTACTCTGCTCATTTTAAAGTTCCCCACACATCAAGATATTGACCAATCGAGATGATTTCACCCATTAATGAATCAAAGAATTATTAAAATCACGAAAAGATATACATAACCTGTCAAGGGATTTTGATGAAATACACAGCGATCAATTAGAATTTAATTCTCCGCACGCTCATGCTATAGAATTAAAAACTCGACACGTGATCCGTTCAATACATTTCGAGTATACTAGAAACACCTTTAACTATTTCCGTGATAATAACAAATCACAAACCTAAATATTGAATTGGTCGACACTACAACCTTTCAATATAATGTGCCAACCCTTATATATTGGTTATAAACAAATTGCTTATGATCAAAATATAAGTTGTGTCACACTGCACTTTCAACGCAAGTGCCCAACTTGTATCAACACAAGTGATCATAGACACCTTAATTCACATGTTCAATAATAAATAAATGTAATAAATAAATAAAACTACAATTTATTTATTATAAGTTATTATTTTATCATTCCAAAATATATTATATTGGCACACAATCCAACAAAAACAAATATATTGAAAGCATAGTCCATGAAATTATTGGATACAGAAAATAGTATTAATAGTCATTACACAAGAATGTGATCGCTATTATCTTCTCCATTCACATTCAGAAAATCATTCAAAAATCATTTAATGGAGGAAATGTTAGAGGTGGAGAAGTGAAGGGCCCCTTAACCATGCCCAGTGCTATATGCCTGTAGGCAGCTTCAGTTAAATGAAATCCATCCCAATTCGCATGAGTCGATGGATCCAAACAAGCCCTTGATCCAGTGTGACCACATCTTGCTGAATCATTGAAATTGTATGGTCCACCACCTCCACAGCATGTCACAAGAGTCCCTTCTGAAAAACCTGCCCAGGTTGTACTCCATTTTCAATATTATTTTCATTTTCAAGTTTTTAGCCTAACCAAAAACATATTATGAACGTGAAATGGGATTTTCAGAATGAAAAATCTTTCTTAATGAAATGCAATAAATAGTAATTGAATGAAGTTACCATAAATCTTCGGGGCGTCGAAGAATGTCTTGGCAGCACCGTAATAATCAGCATAAATAATGTTTGCGTGGGGATATTTATGTCTTAATATCTCCAAGGCAAGTTTGAGCTGAGAATTGTGGTATTCGGAGAAAGCATTATACGCTTTTAAGCAGCCATTTCGATCATAAGCTGATTTATCTGATGTTCTAAACAAGGTTAGATACACTGCATTGCACCCAATCGGCAAGTTACCTGGTACTACTAATTCCACTGCTCCATCCTCTATCAACATCTAGAAATTTTACAGATAAAATATATTTTTTTAAACGCAGACTCACATCCTTAATTAATTAATATTCTTGAAAAATGATGCATTCCCTGAAATTTATCTCTTACGATGCAATCAAAATTTGCATTTTTGCACGAGACCTTCACAAATTTTACAAGAAGTATTTTGGTTGACGTGACAATCATTTATAAAACCGTATTTCTCTGTTTGATAAAAAATAAAATCAAAATTTTAATTTAAGTCGAATTCATCAATTAATTTTGATCACACATTTCATGAGACTCAAATTTTTAACCACATATTTCATCAATTTTTATAAAAAAAAATATTGAAAATCTCACGTAAATGATAATCAAGTATGTGCACAAAAATGAGATGCAAATTACTAATGGTTCGTTTGATGTGATTTTCTGTTTGAGCCCCATTTTTATCTCATTAAAATGAAAAATATGACCGTTATCCATCACATCAAGCCATCATATTTGACTTTTTATCTCTTGTATAGGACCAAAATCTCTATATTTTTCATTCTTATTTTTTAATGTTGTGGCTCAAACGGGGCTTACTTTTGCTTTGTATAGAAGAGTTTTTTGAGAAAGTAATCTTAATTTTTATTTGAAAACTAATTTTTAAAAGAGTTTCTCATTCGACAAATAATTTTAGAGAAAACCACATTTGACCAATTTCTTCTAAAAGATCTTGTAATTAGAAAAAGCACTTTCATATAATCGGATGAACTAAATTGTAAATGTTCCAATTCAAAATGACAAAAGAACTGGGCAACAGTAGGAGCCCTAAAGAGGAAGTTGCATGAACACTCGAATTGGTTGAACGGGCCATTGTGTTTAGTCTAGAACTAAAGAACTGATACTTGGTAGTTAGAGTTCAAAAGCAATTCCTAACTTCTCAAAAGTTTGCCGAACATGCCCTAAATCAACATCGTCAACATCACCTTAAAATAGAAAACAAATAAGAGGAAGAAATTTTTATTATTTATAAAATTGATGTAATAAATGGGGGTATGGACGTACGCTTATGGTAACAGCAATTGATTCAACTACCAGCGGGACAAGAGCTTTAAGTTGTATAATGGATGCACCAGCAAGAGAAGGGTAGTTGTAGTCATTACCACCGATCTCACCCACGAGAAAAAGAGACCTTTTAAAATACTTTGCACAATCTGTCACTGCAATAAATGAAGTAGTTAATTAACATTACATGCGAACCAAACAAATAAGGATTTTTTTTTTCCTAACTAAGTTCGGAAAAGAACAAATTAAAATATTATCAGTATTTTGTAGTCGTCTTCAGTAGTACCTATATCTTAATTTGGCATGAGTCCCCTTATACGTAGGAAAATAGATGAGTTACAATTAGTCTAGAGAAAATTATCTACCTATTCAATAAACATCTTGTATTAAAATTTAAGTTGTTAAAGGTGATTTTTTTTTTTTTATATTAAGTTCCTAATATCTTTACATATAAATAAAATTTATTTTTCAGCCGAAAACTTAAAAAATGAAAGTTCCACATATATAGCCCCTGTTCGGTAGCAAATTTTCACACCAAAAAAGTTGATTTTTTTACCGTTATTTTACTATTCCAGCCGTCATTTTTGACTTCTTCACTCATATATGAGACCTACTTTTTCTCTCTAATGATCAAAAAATCAATTCTCATAATCATTACCGAACATACCCATAATGTAGTAATGAAACTTGAACTTGCTGCCTCAATTTATTATGATATTACATGAATTGATCATCTCATCTGAAGTAATATTTAGGTACTCTTATAAGTTATAACATAATGTGCATAGCTTTAGACTGTTTTGTGCATGTTCGTCAAAGCTTGAAGGGTTTATTTTTAAGAAAGTTTATTTATAGGTAAATAAATAAAAAATATTGTTGAAAAAGTTGAAAATAAGTAAATTATTTATTTAAAAATAATCTCCACTTTTACTGATTTTTTATTACTTCTTCTTCTTCTTCTTCTTCTTCTTCTTCTTCTTCTTCTTCTTCTTCTTCTTCTTCTTCTTCTTCTTCTTTTTTACAAATGAGAAAAAAAATGCTAACATGGCATTGTTGCATGTAAATTATTACAGCTAATTTCCATACATAATTACCTTCTTTGGTGGAACAAAATGTGGATTTGAGCTTCTTGAACCACTCAAGTTGAACACCCAATGAACTATTTGTCCACACGATCTTTCCTATGTTGCGATCATAGAAAAATCTTACATCCACTGCAGTAGCTCCAGCAACTGCAAAATTCACTCCATGCTCGAATTTTTTATTACCTTTAGCAAGTGCCAAATATGGTGGCAGATAAGGCAATCCATATGCCTCCGCTACATTAAATTTTCACAAACCATCACTCATTTAATCTGGAGTCGACTCCGTAGATCTATTTTTATTAACATAAATGATTATGAGGAGAAAGAGAAAGTAGTTATTGTGCATACCAACGAAGTCCACTACAAGTCGGCCATTCGAGCAACGCCCGGTGGCACGATGAAAGAATGTTTCACCATACGGAAGCTTTCCAATGACTGTATGTGGAATGGCTCCAGAGAGGAGGAAATTTCCTGTGTCTGCAAGTGAGTCCCCAAAGCTAAAGATTGAGTCATAGTACTTAAGAGGAGGGCTAGTTGAAACTGTCCCTAGACAAGAAATTATCATTAGGATTAAAATGATTTTCATGCTTGTCTGTATGAGGAATTAGAAGGAAAAACTGGTGGCTGAGCAAAAAGAAAGGAACTTAGCCAATGTGTCATTTACTTTTGCAAACGTGCCCTTATATAGGTTAAAGCTCCTAATAGCTTAATTAGCCGCAAATTTTGGTTGGAGTTGTTAGGTCCAAATTTGAAATTGCCAATTTCCGTATCCAAAATCATGATTTATCAAGTTATAATTAAAGTCAAATGGTCAGAGGTTGGTAGTACAAGTCTCGAAGGAGTTAAAGATGGACAAAAGAGAAAAAAATAGCTGAAAAATCGTTCACCAAACGCTCGCCTCCTGCTCGAGCGGAAATAGCAATTTACTAGCCTTTCGCTGTCCGCGACCTTGGCATTCGAGCGGCAGCTTACCGTTCACTGGGCACGATGTAGGAGCTCGAGCAACGTATTTATCCAGTAAATTCTAGGTTCGCAATATCATCTGTTTTACAACCCTAAACCGCTTCAAACATTTGATATTATAAATATTCTTAGCATGGTTGAACAATTATTCATTTTTTAATTCAAGAGACCACATTATTGATTAAGATCAAGAACACAATCCAAGGATCTCTTAATTCAACCACAAGATCAAAGCTTCATAATTATTTCCAAATATCTTTTTGCAATTGGTTGAACCTTTATTTCATTTATGAGAACATCATTTGAAGATCATAAATATATTCCATATTTCTCTTGATTCAACCCAAAGGTCAAAACACAGAAGATTAAACACTAAATCTTTACCTTCACTAATAAATCTTTAGAGTTCTGAAATTAGGAAAAGATAGATGCTGGTGTTCCATTTTAACCGGAATGAGGTTCGTTTTTGGATATCCACGTGGAGGGAAAAAAAGTTCAGAGTTTTTGGAAAATGCTGGGGACACAATCAAAGAAGTTCTTCGGTGATTTACGGGTTGTGGTTAAAGTCTACTAATGTTTAGTTGTGTATAGACTAGCTGTAAATTATCTTTTTTTAGTGTATCACTTTGATAAGATTTGTCCGAAGGTTTTTGATCCGTGTGAAGAATTCTTCGAAAGGTTTTCCTTCGATGCCAAACTTGGTACTCTTTACTTTTATTGCTTTTGATCTATATTGAATGATTAACATAGTGTTTAGTTTGAAATTAAACTTAATTATTTAGAAACAATAATTAATGATTTTTTTTTTAATGATTGTTATTTGCATTGTACACCTCCAGGTGTAGTTGGATCTAAATGTTCTATTATAATATTATATTAGTGTATTTTATTTTTAAGGAGTGATAGACATGGTCACGCAATAAATAGGGCCTACCTTGGTGAGCGTTGACTTGAGATTTTTGGGGTCTTAGCCCTACTTCGTACGAGTCCTTCCATATTCATTTCGTTCACACATATATTGGAAGTATTAATCTTATGGGGCCGTCACGGAGTTCCCTAGGGCAACCGCCTGCCTCTGGCAATAACTTGACTGAGAAATATTGAAAAAATGTCACTACCCTTGTAATGACTTAAATGTTGATTCTTTCTGCGGCAGATATCCATTAAATACGTGTGTGTGTATGTATATATATATATATGTGTGTGTGTGTGAGCGAAGTGAGGTCAATGAAGAAATGAAAAGCACATAAATTGACTTATTCTCAGTATTTGAATCCTAAACTCAGTATAATTGTTAGATTAGAAAAAGTCAAGCCCAAGATTGTTTATATATATATATATATGTGTGTGTGTGTGTGTGTGTGTGTGTGTGTGTGAGCGAAGTGAGGTCAATGAAGAAATGAAAAGCACATAAATTGACTTATTCCCAGTATTTGAATCCTAAACTCAGTATAATTGTTAGATTAGAAAAAGTCAAGCCCAAGATTGTTGAGCCTTTAGCTGTTCCAATCTCACAATAGACTTTTGCAATTTTAAAAAGATTCATGTATTCTATCTCGAAAAGCAATCGGAGTTAACACTTGTCTCAGAATAATTTCTTATTCAAACTACTCGATTTATTATTTTGCTTAGTATATTAGTATTTAGTTTCTGCCATATTCCAATATGAAATGAACTACGAAGTACTAACAATCCATATAATGTGTAGCGTTGGAGCGGCATTAGATAAGGTGAACGACTACATGAGAAAACATACGCGTTTTCTCTATTATTGATTAATCTAGTTGGGGAAGTCAAAACGAATATTTATATAATGAATTAATTTATTTGTATAATTATGGTTAAAAATGATGAATGACAACATTGATGTTATCAAAACTTGGACCATTAATTCTAAAAACAGTTTCTAAAATGGATGAATGTGATATTGCCAAGTATGATTGTCAAATAAAATTGTTAATAAAAAAAAAAGATTGTACAAGTAGCATGATTGTTATATAATTTCGTTGCAATAATATTTTGACTTACCACTGTGACCAACTTTCTTGTAGCCCAAAGTTGTGTTTTAAAAATGCCATCGTCTAGACTTTTAAAGGGTCTATTTTGAAATGGTATAATGTTTTTACTTTTATTGGACAAACAAATTTTGCTAAGATGGATTTCTCTAACTTGCCTAAACTCACTTCTTATGACCCTAAAAAGTCAAGGGCTGAAGTTAAAATTTGAACACTCGATAACGGTGTGAGTAATGTTAATTTATAGAAAACTAGGCTCACAATTTTATTTTGTCTTTCCGTATAGGAGCCGTTCCTAATCTATAATATTACATGACCTGTTAGGCAATTTTGTTGTCAAACGACCTCCCCGGGCGATGATGTAACCTCGGTTGTTTATTATCAATCGGCCTCGGCCAAATGATTGATTAGTACATCGATACAATTATCGAGACAACACAATCCACTTTATTATGGACCGTTCGAAGCAACCTATTTTTATAGTGTTGCTCACGGTTCTTGCACCATTCCTTGGAAGGCTATATTATTATTGTTGAAGCCCACTTAATTGAGTTGAGCCTCGTTTGTTGGTCCACCACTTAACCCTAATTCTAACTTACCTATTTGGACACTTTACTTGGCATATAATCCCTCTCTTGTCTCGGTCTCCATAGAGTGAAATTTTCTTTTCTCTTTGTGAGTCTCTCTCTCGGCCTCTCCCTTCTCCCTCACTGTGACCTTAGTGGTTAATCTATTGTGGGCACATTATTGTGTTTCTCCTTCTCCAATTGATAGCAACTGGAGTGGGGGCGGCAAGTGGTGGTGTTGGAGTTGTCTCAACAGTGTTGGTGTCGATGTTGTGGTAAACTGAGCCCGGTTTTGCTGGCGGTGGAATTCATCCCTACATCTGGTATCAGAGCGGTAGCAGCTTTCCCGGCCTGAAAATCAGCAAAAAACCGACGACAGTCGCGAGTTTAGGTGGAAAAACCGTGGCTGCAACCCTTATTTTCGGCAAATCCAGTCACTTTCCGGCGAAACTGATCCCATATTCGGGATCAGCAGGCTGAGGCGCTCCTTCGTAGGTGGCGCGTGGGGCTCCGGCGGCGGCGCGTGGCGGCGATTCCAGGCGAACTTCCTTCGGGCAGTTTGCTCATTTTAATCCCCTGAACGCACTGACACTATTTATTTTCTGTTTCAGGTTATACATAAAAAGTTGGACAATTTTGCCCCCGGTGGATCGACGGTTGAATCTGCATATATCTACTGAATTACTTTAGGCCAGATTGCGGCCCTAAAGCAGTAGATTCACATCTCTCTTGATTATACGGACTCAGACACGTTCGCTCTGGTAAATTGGCTTAACACGTTAATTTTTCAGCATTAGCGCGTCACCGTGTGGGGTGACAATAGGTTGGGGGTTATCATTACTTGGCAACTATTGCTTATGCTAGAATTAGGGTTACGTGCTCTTGATTGATCTTTTTTTATTGAGTATTTGTTTTTGGGTTTAAAATCAGTCTTGTAATTCTTAGTGATCAAATTACTGTGGGAATAGTTATCTGCTAGACGTATTTTTTGCTGCACTGTTATTTCCGCTGCTTACTTATTCCGTTAGAAATACCGTGACTTTACCCTTTCGAACATTCCCTTGATCTAAGACCGCGAGTCTTACAAAACTCTAGGAATCTAGAACGGTGTATATTGTCTGTGACCCCTAGGACTACTTTGTGTGGTTTGATTGTGGTTTGTGCATTTTTTGACTATTGTGTGAAGATGACAACTCACAGTTTTTATTTGGAAATTTTTAACAGAAAGGGTGACTTTGCTATTTGGCAACAAAAAATGAAGGGTATTTTAGTTCAACAAGAAGTTTTAAAAGCCATTGAATGCAATTTTTCAACTGATTTTTCACAAGAACAAAGAGAAGAAGCTGATGAGCTTGCNATGAGGTAAATGTGTTAGCATCTACTTCTTATATAAATGGTGGTGAGGTCTATATGATTACGAGTCCAGCTGCATACACTGCTAAATAAAATCTAACTGCTAATTCCCGCATCCATGAGTGGATATTTGATTCTGGTGCATCTTTTCATGTGACGTCTGAAAAGAACTGATTTTATAAGTTGCATGAATCTAACGTTGGGCATGTTGTGCTGTGTGATAACTTTGCCTATACTATTGCTGGAATTGGTGACATAAACGTAAAATTTGACACGGGTTTTGTGTATACGTTAAAGGATGTTAGATATATTCCTGAATTGTCTAGGAATTTGATTTCAGTAGGGAGACTTGAGAAGGATGACTTTACTGGTAAAATTGGAAATGGTATGCTAAAAATGATCAAGGGTGCTTTAGTTTCTATTAAGGGAATTAAGAAAAACGATATATACATTACTACTGGGGAAGTGATTAGAGATGTGAATTCCTCTATCTCCTCTGCCAAGATTGATCACACACACACATGGCACAATAGACTTGCTCATGTAGGAGTCAAGGGACTTAAGCTACTTAATGAAAATGGTGCTTTTGGTAATGACTGTATGTCAGATTTGCCATTTTGTGATCATTGTGTGCTTGGAAAGCATCACAAAACTTCTTTCTCCACGAGTGTTAATAGAACTAAAGGCATGCTCGAATATGTGCACTCTGATCTTTGGGGTCCTGCCAGTAATCCCACATCGGGTGGTAATAGGTATTTCTTGTCTATTATTGATGACTACACTAGGAAGGTGTGGGTCTATCTTTTGAAGGATAAATCTGAGACCTTCAATAGTTTTAATAATTGGAAGAGACAAGTGGAAAACCAAACTGGCAAAAAAATCAAATTTTTAAGGACAGATAATGGCCTAGAATTCTGCAATAAAGAATTTGATAGTATGTGTAAAGAAAGCGGCATAATTAGACATAAGACCATTCCCTACACCCCTCAACAAAATGGGGTAGCAGAAAGGATGAATAGAACCATACTTGATAAAGTACGTTGCATGATGATCAGTTCGGGTGTTCCCAAGTCATTTTGGGGTGAGGCCGTTATGACAGCTTGCTATTTGATTAATCTTACGCCCTCTGCTGCATTGAATGGTGATACTCCACATGAGAAATGGTCCGGTAAACTGAGTAATTACTCGATACTTAGAACTTTTTGCTGTATAGCTTTTTCTCATCAAAGTGAGGATAAGCTGGAACCTAGAGCTAGGAAGTGTGTTTTCTTAGGATACCCTGAGAGTGTTAAGGGTTATAGGTTATGGGATAGAAGCCAAAAAGAAGTTAAAATCATCATAAGTAGAGATGTCACGTTTAACGAAAATGAGATGCCGTGTATTAAAGGGAAAACTGAACTTGAGAGTGAAGTAGAATCAGGTGAAGAGAGAGACTAGTTTAAGGTGGAGTTAGGAAAACTCAGTCCACCTGCCCCTACTGTCTCAAATGAGGTGGAGACTCAAACTCAGGAACCCAAAGTGGAGAATAGTAACGAAATAGTGACAGAAGAACACTATGAGGAAGAGAATCATTTAGCTAACTATAACTTAGTTAGGGATAGAGAGAGGAGACAGACGAGAGAACCTAGAAGGTTTGGTTTTGAATCTGAATTAGCTTTTACGCAGGCTAGTTATGAAGAACTAGCTGATAAAGAGCCAAAGACTTTTGAAGAAGCAATAGGCAGTGATCAATCTAATGAATGGCTTAAGGCAATGAAAGAAGAGATGAGTTTTCTAGAAAAGAATCATACTTGGGAGCTAGTACCTAGGCCTAAGAATAAATCAATTGTTGATTGCAAATGAGTTTTTAAGGTTAAGGAAGGAACTAGCAGCTTGGAACCCCTAAGGTTTAAAACTAGGTTAGTGGTTAAAGGCTACACACAGAAGGAGGGTGTTGATTATAATGAAATTTTTCTCACCAGTTGTTAAGTTCACCACTATTAGGGTCATGCTCGCATTGGTTGCACATTTTGACTGGGAACTTGAACAACTTGACGTAAAAACTGCTTTCTTACATGGTGAGCTTGATGAACAAATTTTCATGAATCAACCTAAAGGCTTTAAGGATAAGTCAAAACCTGATTATGTGTGT
>NW_019232246.1:66323-71429 GCF_002742605.1 Olea europaea var. sylvestris
GTATTCTGATAGTCAGTCATCTATACATTTATGCAAAAACCCTATTTTTCAGGAGCGCACTAAACACATTGATGTTAGACTCCACTTCATTAGAGATATAGTATCTCAAGAGGTGGTAAGACTTGAGAAAGTCTATACCCACTACAACCCATCTGATATGGGGACGAAGGTACTGCCACTGGCAAAGTTTAGGAGTTGCAAGGAACTTCTAAACATTGGTACTGGTAAATGATTTCCAATTTTATTGTTTTTCTATTAGAGGTGTCACTAATGGGAGACAATTTTCTTTGCAGGTCTTTTGACATCAAGGTGGAGGTTGTTAGGCAATTTTGTTGTCAAACGACCTCCCTGGGCGATGATGCAATCTCGGTTGTTTATTATCACTCGGCCTCGACCAAATGATTGATTAGTACATCGACACAATTATCGAGACAACACAATCCACTTTATTATGGACCATTCGAAGCAACCTATTTTTATAGTGTTGCTCACGGTTCTTGCACCATTCCTTGGGAGGCTATATTATTATTGTTGAAGCCCACTTAATTGAGTCGAGTCTCGTTTGTTGGTCCACCACTTAACCCTAATTCTAGCTTACCTATTTGGACACTTTACTTGGTATATAATCCCTCTCTTGTCTCGGCCTCCATAGAGTGAAATTTTCTTTTCTCTTTGTGAGTCTCTCTCTCGGCCTCTCCCTTCTCCCTCACTGTGACCTTAGTGGTTAATCTATTGTGGGCACATTATTGTGTTTCTCCTTCTCCAATTGATAGCAACCGGAGTGGGGGCGGCAAGTGGTGGTGTTGGAGTTGTCTAAACGGTGTTGGTGTCGATGTTGTGATAAACTGAGCGCGATTTTGCACGTGGTGGCGATGGAATTCATCCCTACATGACCGAGTAATGATACCTATCAATCATCACTGTTTAGATAAAAGCGAGATCATTGGTTCATTGTTTGATAAAGTTGAAATGTATTGGTTGGAATAAATTCGGTCCACTGGCACCTGATTTGGTGATGATATCTACTAATTTATTATGATAGAATTACTCCATTGACCCAACCAATTCCAATTGCATTACCAATTTTCTTAGAGCGTCTTCAATTAACCTTTTAAATGTAGGGTACTCTATATTTTAGAGATCGAATAAACCCTAAATCCTGAATTTGGCTTACACTCTCTGTTTATACCTCATAATAATTGAATTTGTTGTAAATTATATATTAATTATTGAATGACCATTGTATCCCTATAGTTACTATAATTATTGTATTTCCTGTAGTTCTGATTCTTCTCTATAAATATAAAATTTTGATTCTCAATAAAACACATAAAAGTCCATTGATTTTTTTTTCTTCTTTTGTCTATTTAGTTCATAATACGTTATCAGTACAAAGTTCAAGTTGAGTTAGAAAAACTTATTCTTTATTTTACTCATTAATCTGTAACCAAGTTGAGGTAGGAAAATCAATTTCTCTTCGATTCAAAGAAAGTCATGACATACTAATCATTTGAGTTTCTTTTTGTTCAAAGAAAAAGGTCAATATTCTTGTTACTACGAATTGTATAGTAAAGCGGTAAAGTTTATTTTGACTATATCAATTGATAAACATATGTTTGCTTGAATGTATATTATTATTTTGTGCCAATATTTCAAAAGAATAATGCATTATTATTATTCTTGAAGAAGCATCAATTTAATTCAATATTTCAGATAAACATTGTAGCATTGCCATGTACCAATATTCAAGAAGAATATTATTTTGTTGCTCCTGAAAAAACATAAATTCATACATAACAATATTTTAAAAGAATATCTTCAAGGTTTCAAGGAAATTTATCATTGAAAGTTTTACTTATCTTTCATCTAGAATATCCAGACTATGATTTCATTCATCCTTTTCTTTTATTTTAATCCAATCATGTCCGATTAAACCTTTAGTGGCTAGGATTAATGATGAGATCTTTGTGTTTGAATAATATGAAATTGCTCATTTTTGTAAAATTCTTGCATTTCTGGTTCATTGTGTACCATTCCCTTATACTGTTTTGATACTTGATCTACATTAAGACGTTTCTGTGATTTATGTTGCTTTCGAGATATTCGATACATATTAGCACATGTTAATAAACAACATAAGATTTTATAAATAGATAGAGACATCATTATGATTTATGAAATCATTAAGCAATAGTATTTGTTAATGAATTTGTTCGTTATTTAATCAGAGAGAGTTAGATTTATATATAGTTATAAAATTGATAGACCTCAAGAGAGGCTATTGATTAAATAGGATCATTGACTTTCAACATAGGTCAAGCATTGACAAGAACGGATAATTGCTAATTAATCCATGTATCCTAGTGCTTTATGTGATTGGATTTTACTCTACAACTCGTACATGTTAAATTTAGATAATTTAGTTAACAGTTTCGAAAAAAAGAAGAAATTTAAAATCATAAACTTAATTACATTTTTTCATTGTTAGAGTTAATCAAGATTAAAGTAAGGTCGATAACCAATCTTCATGAAACAATACTCACTCTTCACTTTATTACTTATTACAATCCGTCCATTTACATGACAAAATACAACATTAATGATAACATTATTGTAGAAACATATTTTCCTCTAAATAAGTAACAAAAAGTTATTATAAGCATAATCCAACATATAAATCTCTCTTTTCAAAAGCAAATTGAGAAAAAATTAATTTTCTTGTCATTTAATTATTTATTTATACGATATCTTGATGTCCTTTATACCTTCAAACACTACGCCTCATTTTTTGCTCCATTTTAATTTTTATATATTTTTCTCTTTTTCTTTTCAACTATACATTTTTCAATAAAATAATATTACATGTAAATCCAAAACTTTTCTTTCTTTTTTAAGTACACATTCCCCAAAGAATCACTATTTGGAAATACATTTTTTTCTCAAAAGCTCATCAAATTGGAGTCCAAACAAGGGCCATGCATTATCGTTGGATTCAAATTGAAAGGCGAAAATTGGAGCTTCTTGTCAGTTCACTAACAGCACTTTCCACTTCTCGAGGCAATGGATGGAGGCATTGTAGATTGATCAGGTTCTAGGACATCTAATTTGTTGGATTGTGTGTCCATATAATATAGTTTTGTTGATGTAAAAATAACACTATTCTTATATTAAATAAAATTGTGTTTACTTCGTTTATTACATTTATTTATTGTTGAGTATGAAAATTAAAGTGTCTATGATTATTTGTGATAATATAAGTTAGGGTATTTGTGTCGAGAAGTACAATATTACCCAACTTATATTTTAATCATGAATAATTTATTCACAACCAAAGTATAAGGGTTGACACCTTGTACTAGTTGTAGTGTTGATCGATTTATTATTCAGGTTTATGATTTGTATTTATTGCAGAAATAGTTAAAGGTGATACTAGTGCATTTGAATAAATTCAACTTGATCACTGTCATCTAAATCCCTCGACATAATTATGTATACATTTTCTTGATTTTAATGGTTATTTGATTTATCAATGGGTGAGATCAATTTAATTGGTCAAATATTTCGATGAGTTGGAAAGAATGAACGAATTAGAAAATATGAATTCGTGTCCGAATCATCACCCTGAAAAATAGGTAGAGTGACTACTTAAATATTTTTTGTTAAACGATTAAAATATGAGCTCAGTGTTTAGCGACGACAAAACTTCGACATCTGTCATTAGTTCAAATGACTGTTTAAGAAAAATGATACTTAAGTTAGTGGGTATAATTAGAGGGGCAAAATTGTCATTTATACTCATACCTAATTATAGAAAATCTTGGATGGAGATAAAATATATATACGGCAGGTGAAAGGAAAGTATTATAGATTTATTGGCTAATGTATATTACAAGTCTCTTGCCTTTAGTGGGAAAAAAAGACTTATAATTAGATTTGGTGGTTTAGAGTCGACTATACATGATTTAATTATTAGATTTGGATAATATATGTCTGATACCACCATGTGGTAGCTTAATAAAGTATTGGACTTAATTGCAATTATAATAAAAGTTTTGGGCTTAATTATAATTACAATAAAATTTTGTACTTAATTGTAATTATCATAAAAATTGTAAACTTAATTGTAATTAAAATTGAAGTTCTAGGACTACACATGTACTTAAATGTAAATTAATTGGGTGTAAACTTTAATTAAGACTCCTTATTTGTATTTTAGTTAACACTCATATTTGAATGAAGAATTATTATTTTATAAGGATTTAACTATTCTATCTCTATAAATAGAGACTAGATAGAATTTAGAATTTCCACAATAATCATTATACATAATTTCATAGTGGTCAAATTTGGAAAGAGAGAATAACTATTTTCTTACTTTTCAATTATTCAATCCAATAATTAGTTTCTTGATTTAGCCCTTGTTTGAGCCATATTATTTTCTTTAGAATGCATTTTTGAATAATAAATAGATAAAAAATGTGTAGTTAAAAAATAAAGAAAAATTTTGAATTTGCGTGTAATATTATTTTATTGAAAAATGTGATTGAAATGATGTCAAATTACTATTTAAGAATTTATTTTTTTTAAAAAATGTAACTCAAACATGACCTTAATTAAGCCCTTGTTTGAGCAACATTATTTTCATAAGAATGTATTTTTGAATAGTGTATTGATGAAAAATGCGTGGTTACAAAATAAGGAAATGTTTTGGATTTGCGTATAATATTATTTTATTGAATAATGTGTGGTTGAAATAATATCAAATTGCTGTTTAAGAATGTATTTTTTATTTTTTTTTAAAGAATGTGGTTCAAAACGGGGCCTAAATGAAAGTATCCACCCACCGGTATAGTTTTGAATTTGGAGAATACCATAAAAAACTTAAAGGCTTGAAACATCAAAGTTCTTGCAATTAAAAAGCTGAAAGTTCGTAATCCTAAAAGCTAGAAGTTCGTGATAGAATTAATTCAAGAATCGACCATTGAATTTAGGTCAAAATTCGAATCCTTTATTATCGATATAATATACATGTGAATATCTAAACGATCTTGTTTATTAAATTAAAGAAATTGTAAATTTCTAGGTAATTCTGCTTCCGAATTCCAA
>NW_019232246.1:74567-95621 GCF_002742605.1 Olea europaea var. sylvestris
GAGCGCACTAAACACATTGATGTTAGACTCCACTTCATTAGAGATATAGTATCTCAAGAGGTGGTAAGACTTGAGAAAGTCTATACCCACTACAACTCATCTGATATGGGGACGAAGGTACTGCCACTGGCAAAGTTTAGGAGTTGCAAGAAACTTCTAAACATTGGTACTGGTAAATGATTTCCAATTTTATTGTTTTTCTATTAGAGGTGTCACTAATGGGAGACAATTTTCTTTGCAGGTCTTTTGACATCAAGGTGGAGGTTGTTAGGCAATTTTGTTGTCAAACGACCTCCCTGGGCGATGATGCAATCTCGGTTGTTTATTATCAATCGGCCTCGACCAAATGATTGATTAGTACATCGACACAATTATCGAGACAACACAATCCACTTTATTATGGACCATTCGAAGCAACCTATTTTTATAGTGTTGCTCACGGTTCTTGCACCATTCCTTGGGAGGCTATATTATTATTGTTGAAGCCCACTTAATTGAGTCGAGTCTCGTTTGTTGGTCCACCACTTAACCCTAATTCTAGCTTACCTATTTGGACACTTTACTTGGTATATAATCCCTCTCTTGTCTCGGCCTCCATAGAGTGAAATTTTCTTTTCTCTTTGTGAGTCTCTCTCTCGGCCTCTCCCTTCTCCCTCACTGTGACCTTAGTGGTTAACCTATTGTGGGCACATTATTGTGTTTCTCCTTCTCCAATTGATAGCAACCGGAGTGGGGGCGGCAAGTGGTGGTGTTGGAGTTGTCTAAACGGTGTTGGTGTCGATGTTGTGATAAACTGAGCGCGATTTTGCACGTGGTGGCGATGGAATTCATCCCTACATGACCGAGTAATGATACCTATCAATCATCACTGTTTAGATAAAAGCGAGATCATTGGTTCATTGTTTGATAAAGTTGAAATGTATTGGTTGGAATAAATTCGGTCCACTGGCACCTGATTTGGTGATGATATCTACTAATTTATTATGATAGAATTACTCCATTGACCCAACCAATTCCAATTGCATTACCAATTTTCTTAGAGCGTCTTCAATTAACCTTTTAAATGTAGGGTACTCTATATTTTAGAGATCGAATAAACCCTAAATCCTGAATTTGGCTTACACTCTCTGTTTATACCTCATAATAATTGAATTTGTTGTAAATTATATATTAATTATTGAATGACCATTGTATCCCTATAGTTACTATAATTATTGTATTTCCTGTAGTTCTGATTCTTCTCTATAAATATAAAATTTTGATTCTCAATAAAACACATAAAAGTCCATTGATTTTTTTTTCTTCTTTTGTCTATTTAGTTCATAATACGTTATCAGTACAAAGTTCAAGTTGAGTTAGAAAAACTTATTCTTTATTTTACTCATTAATCTGTAACCAAGTTGAGGTAGGAAAATCAATTTCTCTTCGATTCAAAGAAAGTCATGACATACTAATCATTTGAGTTTCTTTTTGTTCAAAGAAAAAGGTCAATATTCTTGTTACTACGAATTGTATAGTAAAGCGGTAAAGTTTATTTTGACTATATCAATTGATAAACATATGTTTGCTTGAATGTATATTATTATTTTGTGCCAATATTTCAAAAGAATAATGCATTATTATTATTCTTGAAGAAGCATCAATTTAATTCAATATTTCAGATAAACATTGTAGCATTGCCATGTACCAATATTCAAGAAGAATATTATTTTGTTGCTCCTGAAAAAACATAAATTCATACATAACAATATTTTAAAAGAATATCTTCAAGGTTTCAAGGAAATTTATCATTGAAAGTTTTACTTATCTTTCATCTAGAATATCCAGACTATGATTTCATTCATCCTTTTCTTTTATTTTAATCCAATCATGTCCGATTAAACCTTTAGTGGCTAGGATTAATGATGAGATCTTTGTGTTTGAATAATATGAAATTGCTCATTTTTGTAAAATTCTTGCATTTCTGGTTCATTGTGTACCATTCCCTTATACTGTTTTGATACTTGATCTACATTAAGACGTTTCTGTGATTTATGTTGCTTTCGAGATATTCGATACATATTAGCACATGTTAATAAACAACATAAGATTTTATAAATAGATAGAGACATCATTATGATTTATGAAATCATTAAGCAATAGTATTTGTTAATGAATTTGTTCGTTATTTAATCAGAGAGAGTTAGATTTATATATAGTTATAAAATTGATAGACCTCAAGAGAGGCTATTGATTAAATAGGATCATTGACTTTCAACATAGGTCAAGCATTGACAAGAACGGATAATTGCTAATTAATCCATGTATCCTAGTGCTTTATGTGATTGGATTTTACTCTACAACTCGTACATGTTAAATTCAGATAATTTAGTTAACAGTTTCGAAAAAAAGAAGAAATTTAAAATCATAAACTTAATTACATTTTTTCATTGTTAGAGTTAATCAAGATTAAAGTAAGGTCGATAACCAATCTTCATGAAACAATACTCACTCTTCACTTTATTACTTATTACAATCCGTCCATTTACATGACAAAATACAACATTAATGATAACATTATTGTAGAAACATATTTTCCTCTAAATAAGTAACAAAAAGTTATTATAAGCATAATCCAACATATAAATCTCTCTTTTCAAAAGCAAATTGAGAAAAAATTAATTTTCTTGTCATTTAATTATTTATTTATACGATATCTTGATGTCCTTTATACCTTCAAACACTACGCCTCATTTTTTGCTCCATTTTAATTTTTATATATTTTTCTCTTTTTCTTTTCAACTATACATTTTTCAATAAAATAATATTACATGTAAATCCAAAACTTTTCTTTCTTTTTTAAGTACACATTCCCCAAAGAATCACTATTTTGAAATACATTTTTTCCTCAAAAGCTCATCAAATTGGAGTCCAAACAAGGGCCATGCATTATCGTTGGATTCAAATTGAAAGGCGAAAATTGGAGCTTCTTGTCAGTTCACTAACAGCACTTTCCACTTCTCGAGGCAATGGATGGAGGCATTGTAGATTGATCAGGTTCTAGGACATCTAATTTGTTGGATTGTGTGTCCATATAATATAGTTTTGTTGATGTAAAAATAACACTATTCTTATATTAAATAAAATTGTGTTTACTTCGTTTATTACATTTATTTATTGTTGAGTATGAAAATTAAAGTGTCTATGATTATTTGTGATAATATAAGTTAGGGTATTTGTGTCGAGAAGTACAATGTTACCCAACTTATATTTTAATCATGAATAATTTATTCACAACCAAAGTATAAGGTTTGACACCTTGTACCAGTTGTAGTGTTGATCGATTTATTATTCAGGTTTATGATTTGTATTTATTGCAGAAATAGTTAAAGGTGATACTAGTGCATTTGAATAAATTCAACTTGATCACTGTCATCTAAATCCCTCGACATAATTATGTATACATTTTCTTGATTTTAATGGTTATTTGATTTATCAATGGGTGAGATCAATTTAATTGGTCAAATATTTCGATGAGTTGGAAAGAATGAACGAATTAGAAAATATGAATTCGTGTCCGAATCATCACCCTGAAAAATAGGTAGAGTGACTACTTAAATATTTTTTGTTAAACGATTAAAATATGAGCTCAGTGTTTAGCGACGACAAAACTTCGACATCTGTCATTAGTTCAAATGACTGTTTAAGAAAAATGATACTTAAGTTAGTGGGTATAATTAGAGGGGCAAAATTGTCATTTATACTCATACCTAATTATAGAAAATCTTGGATGGAGATAAAATATATATACGGCAGGTGAAAGGAAAGTATTATAGATTTATTGGCTAATGTATATTACAAGTCTCTTGCCTTTAGTGGGAAAAAAAGACTTATAATTAGATTTGGTGGTTTAGAGTCGACTATACATGATTTAATTATTAGATTTGGATAATATATGTCTGATACCACCATGTGGAAGCTTAATAAAGTATTGGACTTAATTGCAATTATAATAAAAGTTTTGGGCTTAATTATAATTACAATAAAATTTTGTACTTAATTGTAATTATCATAAAAATTGTAAACTTAATTGTAATTAAAATTGAAGTTCTAGGACTATACATGTACTTAAATGTAAATTAATTGGGTGTAAACTTTAATTAAGACTCCTTATTTGTATTTTAGTTAACACTCATATTTGAATGAAGAATTATTATTTTATAAGGATTTAACTATTCTATCTCTATAAATAGAGACTAGATAGAATTTAGAATTTCCACAATAATCATTATACATAATTTCATAGTGGTCAAATTTGGAAAGAGAGAATAACTATTTTCTTACTTTTCAATTATTCAATCCAATAATTAGTTTCTTGATTTAGCCCTTGTTTGAGCCATATTATTTTCTTTAGAATGCATTTTTGAATAATAAATAGATAAAAAATGTGTAGTTAAAAAATAAAGAAAAATTTTGAATTTGCGTGTAATATTATTTTATTGAAAAATGTGATTGAAATGATGTCAAATTACTATTTAAGAATTTATTTTTTTTAAAAAATGTAACTCAAACATGACCTTAATTAAGCCCTTGTTTGAGCAACATTATTTTCATAAGAATGTATTTTTGAATAGTGTATTGATGAAAAATGCGTGGTTACAAAATAAGGAAATGTTTTGGATTTGCGTATAATATTATTTTATTGAATAATGTGTGGTTGAAATAATATCAAATTGCTGTTTAAGAATGTATTTTTTATTTTTTTTTAAAGAATGTGGTTCAAAACGGGGCCTAAATGAAAGTATCCACCCACCGGTATAGTTTTGAATTTGGAGAATACCATAAAAAACTTAAAGGCTTGAAACATCAAAGTTCTTGCAATTAAAAAGCTGAAAGTTCGTAATCCTAAAAGCTAGAAGTTCGTGATAGAATTAATTCAAGAATCGACCATTGAATTTAGGTCAAAATTCGAATCCTTTATTATCGATATAATATACATGTGAATATCTAAACGATCTTGTTTATTAAATTAAAGAAATTGTAAATTTCTAGGTAATTCTGCTTCCGAATTCCAAAGCATTTAGCCTTTTAGATTCCCCTTTTTTTATAAATCAAGAGGTATACATCGAAAACATATCGGAAAAACGAGAAATAATCCATAAGAATTTTGCAGGAAAAAACAATGAAGATTTTGAAACCAATGAATAAATCCGACTTCTGAAATTTCTTACGACAAGTTATATTATCTAACAGGGTATCCGCTCGGTGAACCACTTCATGACTGAAAATGGAGCCTTGATTAAAGCCAGTGCAAACTCGACCAACACGGTCACACAAAAGCAACATGACACAAGCAGCTCAGTGTAATCCTGCAACACATGTCCAAGTTTTAGTTACCATTAAAAAAAAAAAAAAAAAAAAGCAAAAAATATGAGCAAACTATATGACAATATAAAAACATGCACATCAGGTTTAATGGTCTGGTGATTTTTGTGGACACGTGTAGGGGCTGGATTTAGGTCCCATTTGGAATACGGATCTGGACTGTTTCGTATAAGAATGAAGATACCAGAAAGAAGGACAGGAGGAGTTGTTACAACCTTTTATGTAATAATGTTCTCTTTAAATAATTTTTTTTATATATATTTGTCGAAAATTAATAAGAAATCAATGACTCAACGGAGAACACCAAGTTTATATATTGACAGGAAGTCAGAAACAAAGAATAATTAAAAAAAGCGTTTTTAATGGCTGAAGGTTATAAATATATACACACCACAGCAGCACATGTATTTTTTCTCCTCTATATTGGAAAATGAAAATGGATTATATTACGAGAATAATGTATTTTATAGCTTCCCTGTCAGCCGCGGATTGGCTGAACCATTAACATCGTCTACATACCATGAGTGTGCGTTGGCATCACATGCTGTGTTTATAAGAATCTTTAAGCATTGTGGTACATAATCAATGTTGCGTTGTTCACCAAATTTCTTTGTTATCATATGATATATTATATTATATAGAATAATAAGCATTAGCGTGTAATCAAGAAAGACAACCCTGTCGTTGCACGCAACTTATTGGATTAATCGAAGAACCATGCTCTGTGTACAGATAGATTTGTCCAATGAAGTTACAAGTTGTCAGATGACAATATTTTATTGGAATTTGACCAAAAAGCAAATTTGAAACATCCAATCAAGGGTTGAGATGTACACTATTTTGACACTCTCTCCTGTACAAGGGGTTTATTCCTTATTCGGAAAGCACTACAATAAAGTTGACATTTGACGAAGTATAGTTACTTGCCATTGTGATTGGCTAAAACGACTATGCATGAGATGAGAAAAAGGACATTCTCTTCACGTATATGAGTCAACCAAAGCTGTGTAAAACACATCATCAACCTCAACATTCGATCTCAAAATGCACCGTGAATGCACTGCTACATTCCTACTAGTTGACCCCTTAACGATCCTATAATCTTAAGATTTATTGAAGCATTAATATATTCATTACTTGCCACAAATACGTTGCAACTAGTTAGTGAGTTATCTTTCTCATTTGAATTCAAGTCATTGTTTTTAAAATATATTTTTTTTCTCAAATTCATTTTTAATAATATATTCTTAAAAAAATTCATTTTACAGATTTTTATCATAATTTACTAAATTAACTTCACACAATGACTAAATTTAGGGGTTGTAAGAATTTTACTATGAGACTAAAAGTTAATTTTGGTCCAACTTTCGGTTTTGTATTGTATAATTAAATTGGAACGAATATGCCAAGACAAATAGCTGTTGGGTAAAACATGATTTGTATTTAGAGAATATCAAAATAAAATTATAAATTAACAAAATACTGTAAATTATCAATTAGGGAATAGAAGATAAATTGTAGAAAGAGGGACCTTTTAGAGAGTCACATCAAAAATATTATCTTAAGGTATTGTGGCACCCTCTTCGTGAGGCACTATCAAAATTGCACGACCCCCAAGATAAAACCCCTAAAGCTCAAATCCAATTCTCCTATTTGTAGAACCAAATAGAGAGATTGGACAATCATTCTTCTTGTTGCCCGAAAACCCAAGTGTGACATATATGAGCACATGTGCAACATTCATTCTTCTTGTTGGCCGAAAACCCAAGTATGACAAATACGAACACATATTTATATAATATATGCATAGATAGATCTTCCTTTTTTCATTTAGAAATCTTCTTCAACTCTTTTTTTATGGTATACACGCTACGTGAATCGTATATTATAAAATTAAGGGAAAAGAAAGAATAATATTAGAAAATTGAGAAAGACAAAAACTAATTAATGTAATTTATTGACACTCAACATCACATAAATAAGGTATAAATAAGATACAATTATCATTTATAAATAGTATTTAATTCACAATGCTCTCATTCAATGACAAATTGTTAGGACGGGACAAAACTCCATAACCAAATTGAGCGATTTGATTTATTTTTTCTTAAATTAAATACCCGAATAGACCATCAAATTTGGTTTGATTCCTGGTGCTATACTAAGAATCGAATCTTCCTAATTTTTCATATTAAATAAGTCAAATTATTTTAATTTTTATAAATAAATTTGTCAACTAATTAATTGATCTCAAAAATATCATTTTTCTACTTCGTTTTCCAATTAATTGAGCTCAAAACATCATTTTTTTATATTCACCCCAAACCAAACTTTGTAATTCAAATTTCAAATTATCAAAATTGAGTGACCTAAGTGTTTTTAATCTTTCTGTTGTTTCTCAAATAATCAAAGCTGAGGTTAAGCCTATCTTCATCTTTTAATTTTAATTTTAATTTTTATTAATTTTTATTATTTTTTGTCTTATTCAATGAGTTTCTTCCACATTGATCAAGGTAAGTTTCATCTCATTCTTTTCAAATAATTTCTCACACTTAATATATGAACATTATAATTTATATCTAGTGTTCAATGTAGTTGAATTAATGTAGTGTTGTTCTAAGAGCTAAAATTGAATGTGTCATTAGTTGGATAAATATAATATTTTTGTAAATGTTAAAAATTTAATTATGGTATAGAATCAAATAGAACCTTAATTCCATAATTAAATTTAGACCCATTGGTTCCACTTATTAAATATCCGAAAATTCTATTTCGGTTCAATTTTCTTTAGCATCGAGCCGAACCGAACAATATCCAACCCTACTAATTATACATCATCGGCCTTGTTAAGAATCTTGTTCAATAAAAATTCAAAGTGATAAAAATATCAAGCGAATGTAAAATAGGATACAATTAATAATAAAAATTGAAGTAATGAAATATTGTCTCATTAAATTTTGATAGAAAAACCCAATGGATTAAAACCATGGCAAATGTACAGCTACTCTTTCTTGATTTCAATTAATGAAAATCATTGAATCATGTTATCCATATATTGTGTGCAAATGTCTTTAATACATCATCTTTCAAAAATTTGTATCAAACAATTTTAGTTATTATGTTCCATTTTGCCTTGTAGCACTCAAGTAATAATATTTATATGCAAGATATTCATCTTCTTACTTTACTTTAATCGGCATGATAGTCCAAATAAAAAGATATCTTACTGTTGCTCTTTTCAAGAGTTTCATATATTCTTTTTCCCCCTCATAAAGAAGCATATGATTTATATTGTGTACACAAAATTTTGGTAACAATTAACCATTAATATTACAGCAAATGACAAAGATTTGAATATGAAGAGAAATGCGACCCATTGAAGGTAATTCAGGTAAGTTATATTGTACGTGTAATCACAACTCTAGAAATAGGAATATGGTGATCCATAATTTTGCCTCCTACCCTGCTCATTTGCTAGTGACAGTTCAAAAAGTCCTTATTTTATTTTTGTTCGTGACATTTAATTGTAATTGTCACCATTTTTAACATTCATTCCGGATTTAGGTACACAGGTTCAATAGCAAGAACTTACATCCAAGATCTTCCATTATTCCACTGCCAATCTAGATAGGTAAACTAACTCCAAATAGGAAAGTGAGACAATTCGATTGCTACTAAAAACTTATTTTGTTGGATATGCAGCATGCTTAGCAATACCACACATGCCTTCTCTGGCTTTGATGCCCCTTTGCACCCTGATGTACCCTTTTTCTCCCCAGTCTGGACCCCAAGAATTTTTCAATATCCAATACTTGGTACCATCTTTACTTGCACCATACCCAACTATTGCAGCAATGTGGTTTAGATTCGTTCCACACTTGCCGGTTAGAATCCCATTCTTGTAGAACTGGAACTGACTTCCGTCAATTGCAACAGAGACGGGTCGGTTAGCCACAGCCTTTAACAGTGCTCTCTCATTATTTTTGGGAATACAGTGATGGCCAGTTATCGTTGCTACAAAAGAGTATGACTTAATACCACTGCAAGTTCCTTTTTTTGCACTGTAAGGATAGTTTTTGTCTGAGGTGAGGCCATGATTTTTCTTAACAAATTCAAAAACATGTCCATCCAGCCACCATTGCAGGCATCCGAAGTACTTATACAGTCTATTATTTGTTGCTCAGATAATGAAACTAAATTTCCAGTTTTGATCTTTATAAGGCCTTCAATAGCAGCCACTGCTCCAAATACCCAGCAACTTCCTACGTATCCATAGCAAATACGATTAATTAATGAAGGATGAAAGGAAAGATGAAAGTTGAAACATATTAGGAAACACAGTTTGGTGTCAATATGACTAACCACATTGTCCTTGGTCCTGAACCGGGGTAACAGCTCCCCTTGCTCTCCAGTCAAGACTAACTGGTAGTACCTCTACATTTTCGTACATGAACGAGGTTGTTGACGATGTCTGAAAGGACGGAGTAGAGTTTCTAGTGTACATAGCAAGGAACTCTTCATTGGTCAAGTCTGCAAATTTGTTGATCCCGAGCTTGTATGTGTTATTACCAGCTCTGTTGAAGCTTTCTATGAACTCTACATTATCTTTGAACACCTTAAATCGCTTCTCTTTCTCTTCATTACTCTTGTAAATGCGTCTATGTTGAGCCATCCATTTCTCAAGTATTATTGACATGTCATGATCATTAGATGAGCATGATGTTTCCCGATAAAATGATGCTGCAAAAATAAAGAGAAGAATGAGAAAACAATTTTCTCGAAGAGAAGCCATTGTATGGAAAAATCTGGAAGATTTTTCATGCAAAGGATGCCTTCCTCTTTAAAAAGTTGATAAACGGATAAAGAGTTCAGAGTTACTTAGAAAGAATAAACCAGATGCTGGTTAGGCCTCTGCTAGGGTATTCCATATGTTTTACATCTAGGATTGTATTTGCCTTCCATCTATATAGAACTTTTTTCGCATATAGCAATGATGCATCCGATAAATCTGGGCAGTGTGTGCAATGTACATTTTCTATGGTTTTAGGTACTTGTTGAAATTGATAGCAATGCACAATGTGTGCAATATTCAGTTTCCACAGTTTTAGGGATCAGTTAAAAGCCAGTTTGTGTGTGCCCATAAGTTCTTCAGTGGCCGGCACAAAAACTCCTTCAATCATTAATTTCAGTGAAAATACTCGTTGTAATCCATAAATTTAGATGTCCAAGCTACCTTTGGAGATTTCAGTTCTATACTCTCCTTATCAGCTACACCTCATGGGCTCCATAGTTAATATACCCTGAGTATGTCCTTCCTATTCTTAAATAGATAGGCTTGAACTGGAAACAAAATATGATGAAGCAAAATTCCATGACTAGCTTCCATATTTTATTTTATTTTTCACTTTCAAAGAGAAAATCTGAATTTTTCAAGTATAAATAAAAACTGAGTTTACAGATTGAGACAAGCAGCTTCACCTGTAAAGCCTCGGTGTTACTATCAAGTCATCTTGTTTCTCCTTAGGTTACACAAACCTGGATAGACCATTTTTTTTCTTTTTAGGAAGATAATTGAGAGTGATCTCTAGCTCTTCTGGGGTCTATGCTCAGACAACTTGCTCTAGAGTACTTCGTACGAAACTCAGGGACATTGAAGTAGATTATCTCATGATTATCAATCATCTAAAACCCTGTGCCAAGAATATTGGGGAGTTACCGATCTATTTTCATGGTCAAATCAGTGGTAGCCTTGACACTCGTATAAAAATAAATTTCCAGTGAATGATTATAAAATTTGAGGCATATGCAACTGCAGGTGTTACTGATGCAGGAACAAATAGACATTTTAATGGTTGTAACCAATAAACATGTAAGATGACAATAGTTGAACCAACCCAAGAGAAGACAATACCTTCCATTATTCCCCTAACCTTCATCAACTCTCTGAGTTGCCTTGAGCTATCCAAATTTCCAGACTCAGCTAATGTATTGGATAATGCAACATATGCCCCAGGTTGACTCTTGGCATTAACCTTGAAAACCTTATTGTCAGCACTGTTAGCCAACTCCACATTGTCATGCAATCTACAAGAACCAAGCAAAGCTGCCAAAAACATCAGAATCAGGATTGTCAGTCATTTGCTTTACAGATTCATGCTTCCAATACGCCCTAAGAGATTAACCGTACAAGCACAATACTCCAATCTCAGTTTCACCAAGACAATCTGTATACATGCTCTGAAATATCTGCCTTTCTTTAGCAACTAATCCGGCATGGGCACAGGCAGACACATCACCAAAAAATGTAATGTAACTTGGCACAGTGGGACACACCATTAATTTTCTATCTAAGAGCTCAAGTGCTTCATTTGGACTCCCATTCTTCCTGTCTTCATCAATCATAAAAGTCCATGAAAACACATTCTTTGTGGGCATGTGATCAAAACTAGTCTTGCATCCTCAATTTGCCTACATCGGGAATACATGTCTGTCATAGTACTTCCCAATTTTATGTCCATTAAAAAATCAGTTTTCATAAGTTGTGCTTGAACTAGCTGATCGATTTCAAAAGCTGAAAACACGGAGTAAGCTCCAATGAAGCTCACATAAGTTTGATCTTTTGGGACTATCTTAGCCCTTGCATATCAACATAAATCTCAATCGCCTGCTCAGCTGTTTCAAGTGGTTGCTTTAACCATCATTCATAGTATTTAAGCCACCACACATTTCTCCACTGACTTTTCAACCACATCTTCAGCATCCTCCACATCCCAATGATTCATGTAACCCGTGATCATTGACATACAACACACCAAATTCTTCTCCAATATCAAATTAAACACTCTTTTTTCTCCCACTTCACCCTTCCATTCTTCAAGCATAAGTCAACCAAGGTCGTGTAATGTGAATTGAAACAAAAAGATGCCTTATAAAGCACATCATCAATCTCAATGTAAGGTCTCACTATATGCGCATGAACCTCCCTCCCTATATGCTTTGAATGAATTGCCACATTTAAATTAGTTGAGCCCTTCAGGACCATGGAGTAGGTATATCCATTAGGACTTCCAATAGAATAACACCGTTCCCGAACCAAATCAAAAGATTCTCAACAAACCCATATTTCGTATAGCCCGATATTATGTAACTATAAGCCAGGAAAAGTTTGTCTCGGCAATTCATCAAACACCTGGCGGACCATAAGACAGGCAAGATTATATGTAAAGAATAAGAAACTTAATAAAAATTACTATTTAGATTGGATTTTGAACCCAATTTTAAGAATGTAGGAATGGATCTTTTGGCCAAGGGAAAAATGGTCTGACTTTTGAGTTGATGCACTTTTGTAGAGCCAATGCAAGAGAAAATACTTGGCTTCGGCTGGAAAGTAAACTTGTCGGGTGGCACTGGCACTGGCCCATAGGGTTTCCCTTTAATTTTGGGTTTTTTTCCGTTTCTCATTTGTATTGTTCTATTGTAAAGGAAATTTGTAGCTGAGGTCCCACACCTTCAAATCGTAATAGATATATCCCAATTTTTTTTTTAGAAATATGTTTCCGTCCAAAAATCTATAAGTTGACCAAAAGTCAAGCATTTGACAATATTCTGATCAATTTTTTTAAAAAAAAAAAGCCAAATGATATTTTAACATTTAATTAATTAAAACAAAGGAAATTTATAGTGAGAGGTTCAAACTTTTCAAAAATGTGTAGTATAGTCCAAAATTTTATTGATTGTGCACCAAAAGGACCTTTAACCGTTTCCATCCAAAAATTTGTCAATTGACCAAAAGCTAATTGTTTGACCTTAATTTGACCAATTTTAAAAAATGCAAAACGATCTTTTAACATTTAAATAATTAAAACAATTGAAAAATAAAAACAAAAAAATAAATAAGAGAAATACCCCAACTCCTAACTTGCCTAATCTCTCCCATAGAACAAACCACATCTGCCTTAGCTGATGACTCTCGTAGTCACTTGAAGTGCTCTCACAACAGCATCGGTCATCGTTCCCGCCTCATTTCCTCCACCATCGTCAACTCCATTTTCCCCTAATGAGAACTGTTAGGGGCGCTTGGGGAGTTTTGGGTATCGGTTGTGGGGGTTTTAAAGTATCAATTTTGGTCATTTTTGAGGGGGTCCAATTTTAGGTGGTTTTTTATAGCGATCTTTAACATAGTTCAACTCATTTTTGGAAAGTACCATCCACTAATTGCAACCAAAGTTCCAAATTTTTAAAAAATTATAAATGAGTTAAAAATATATTCTTTACCCACCAAATTGGAGAGCATTGAAATTTTGATAAATTTCAATAAATTATATGTGTGAATCTATGATTCTATATATAAAAATCAATGCTTTTCAAGAAATGGAAATCAACATAAAAGAAACCCAAAAACTAGGGAAAAAATTAGTGGGTTTTGCTTATTTTTTTCTTATTTTGAGTGAAATGAAAACAATTTATAGCTATGGCAATGTCAGTAGCTTCTCTCTAAATGTCATCTTTCATGTCGGCGCTCTTTATGATTACTTTCTTGCCGAAGGCTATAGACCTAAATGAGGATTTTCGGTCTTCTGAGGATGTCGATATAGTAAACCGTAAATTTGAGTTTGGTGTTTAGCGTTGACTAAATCATATATATGATTGATTCACATAAATCATTGAAGAAAATCTGAGCTTAGGGAGTAAAAAAATGGCAAAAGCATCTTCTAGTTCTAAGCCGAAAAGGTATAAAATATTATGTTATGGATTACTTTTAGTTCTTCCACGCCCTCCTGGGACACGCGACAGCAATGTATATATGTGGTCTTTCAAACTTGTAAAGGTTTTATAATTTTATTTGAAATTTTAATGGCAAGCAACAATAAAGGTTTTGCTTTTTTTTTTCGGTTTTGATTTTTAAAAATATATTTTTAACTCGTTTGTAATTTTTTGAAAATTTAGGACTTTGATTGCAATTAGTTCATTGTTTTTCTTCTTTTTTTTGAGCCTATTTCATCGTATTTAAGAAACTACTCAGGATAAATTCTTCAACAGAAGACTCAAAAAGGGATCTGACAAGGCCAGGACCCTTTCCCTCCCCTTATTTTGAAATTTGAGTGGGTCAAAGGTAGGAGGTCTTGAACCATGAGTTAGTTGCGAAAATGCCCCTAGGAAGGCAGTCTACCACAAGATCAAGTTGGAGGAGCAGTCCGTCGTTTCCACGCCAATACAATATTCCATCAATCAAAGCATAATTCAAACTATACTGGCACCTGAGCTTTCTAAAGAATACCAATTCTTCCGAACCGAAGCGCACGCGCATACCTCTGTTATAATACTAAGTGGATTTATACAAAATATATTGTACTGCAAGTTCAATAGTATCTTGAACTCATATACCGATGCTATAGTAAACCGTAAATTTGAGTTTGGTGTTTAGCGTTGACTAAATCATATATATTATTGATTCACATAAATCATTGAAGAAAATCTGAGCTTAGGGAGTAAAAAAATGGCAAAAGCATCTTCTAGTTCTAAGCCGAAAAGGTATAAAATATTATGTTATGGATTACTTTTAGTTCTTCCACGCCCTCCTGTTCCACTTATCCCTTCAATCCCCAGGGATTCAGTACTCAGAGCATTTCCCTCGTATGCTGAAGCAAGAAAGCCCCAATCTTTTTTCAAGGCACGTGATTGCATTCCTAATTCTATCTTTGGTTCCTTCACCGCTTCCCGAAATTGACCTGATTAGCCACACCGGTCAAGGGCCTATTTCATCGTATTTAAGAGACTACTCAGGATAAATTCTTCAACAGAAGACTCACAAAGGGATCTGACAAGGCCAGGGCCCTTTCCCTCCCCTTATTTTGAAATTTGAGTGGGTCAAAGGTAGGAGGTCTTGAACCATGAGTTAGTTGCGAAAATGCCCCTAGGAAGGCAGTCTACCACAAGATCAAGTTGGAGGAGCAGTCCGTCGTTTCCACGCCAATACAATATTCCATCAATCAAAGCATAATTCAAACTATACTGGCACCTGAGCTTTCTAAAGAATACCAATTCTTCCGAACCGAAGCGCACGCGCATACCTCTGTTATAATACTAAGTGGATTTATACAAAATATATTGTACTGCAAGTTCAATAGTATCTTGAACTCATATACCGATGCTTCATTACCAGCACTCTTAGCTTCTTGTCTTTTCCCGAAAAGGTTTAACACAAAGTTACATTAGTCTAGCGGGTCAACATGATGTAATTATGAGCTCTTATTATTTTATATGATTTAAGAGTTGTTCAACAGGCTCTATACAGACCCTCACATGGGGCTAGGTCCCATGTGATTTTTTTCCCCAAAAATGAACCAACCACCCCATCCCAGTGTCTTATCTACGCCAAATCTGTAAACCTTCAACCTGTACACGTAGCGTGATTCGTTTGAATTATATAGGTTCTATCCAATACTTATTGATAGCTCCTTAATAACTTGAAACTAAGCCCCCATTTGGCCCCATTAAATTTTTTTTTTCTCTTACTTTCAATTACACAAGGCCTATTTCATCGTATTTAAGAGACTACTCAGGATAAATTCTTCAACAGAAGACTCACAAAGGGATCTGACAAGGCCAGGGCCCTTTCCCTCCCCTTATTTTGAAATTTGAGTGGGTCAAAGGTAGGAGGTCTTGAACCATGAGTTAGTTGCGAAAATGCCCCTAGGAAGGCAGTCTACCACAAGATCAAGTTGGAGGAGCAGTCCGTCGTTTCCACGCCAATACAATATTCCATCAATCAAAGCATAATTCAAACTATACTGGCACCTGAGCTTTCTAAAGAATACCAATTCTTCCGAACCGAAGCGCACGCGCATACCTCTGTTATAATACTAAGTGGATTTATACAAAATATATTGTACTGCAAGTTCAATAGTATCTTGAACTCATATACCGATGCTTCATTACCAGCACTCTTAGCTTCTTGTCTTTTCCCGAAAAGGTTTAACACAAAGTTACATTAGTCTAGCGGGTCAACATGATGTAATTATGAGCTCTTATTATTTTATATGATCTAAGAGTTGTTCAACAGGCTCTATACAGACCCTCACATGGGGCTAGGTCCCATGTGATTTTTTTCCCCAAAAATGAACCAACCACCCCATCCCAGTGTCTTATCTACGCCAAATCTGTAAACCTTCAACCTGTACACGTAGCGTGATTCGTTTGAATTATATAGGTTCTATCCAATACTTATTGATAGCTCCTTAATAACTTGAAACTAAGCCCCCATTTGGCCCCATTAAATTTTATTTTATTTTTTTTTCTCTTACTTTCAATTACACAATCTTTTATAAGATAATATTACACGTAAATCAAAAAAATTTCATTCTTTTTTAATCACTTATTTTTCAAAAAAAAAAAACTATTTAACCCATTTTCATTTCAAAAAATGGAGGCCAAACAGGAATTTTATAAGTGATGAAAGTTTAGAAAACTATAAACACGCAAAAAAGATCGTAGTAATCCAAAATAGAACACGAAAAAATAAAAATAGGTTCTGACACCCCCCACACGTCCCTAGACGTGCAACCTTAGGAGAGAAGCTTTCTTGTTCCTCTTTTCTAGAGTAAACCTCGCAGTCTTTGTATTCAGTTCCAACTCATCGTTGTAGTTAGTATTTTAGAGAACAGAAAAGGCAGAGGGGTGCCCTATTTTTTACCCTGTCCAAGAAGTTTAGAGAATAACTATGAACAATTGAAAGTTTGGTACACATAGAATCTAGCAAGCTCACATGCAAATGTTGGAAAATGGAAAAGTTTGAACTCTGAAAATTAAGAGTTGTTCAACAGGCTCTATACAGACCCTCACATGGGGCCAGGTCCCATGTGATTTTTTTCCCCAAAAATGAACCAACCACTCCATCCCAGTGTCTTATCTACGCCAAATCTGTAAACCTTCAACCTGTACACGTAGCGTGATTCGTTTGAATTATATAGGTTCTATCCAATACTTATTGATAGCTCCTTAATAACTTGAAACTAAGCCCCCATTTGGCCCCATTAAATTTTATTGTATTTTGTTTTGTTTTCATTATAGTTTAATATATTTTTTTCCCTCATTTTAATCACTTTACGATAAAATAATATTATAAGTAAATTTAAAAAAAAAAAATTTCATTTTTTTTTAATCACTTATTTTTCAAAAAAAAAAAAAAACTATTTAACCCATTTTCATTTCAAAAAATGGGGGCCAAACATGAATTTTATAAGTGATGAAAGTTTAGAAAACTATAAACACGCAAAAAAGATCGTAGTAATCCAAAATAGAACACGAAAAAATAAAAATAAAAATAGGTTCTGACACCCCCCTCACGTCCCTAGACGTGCAACCTTAGGAGAGAAGCTTTCTTGTTCCTCTTTTCTAGAGTAAACCTCGCAGTCTTTGTATTCAGTTCCAACTCTTCGTTGTAGTTAGTATTTTAGAGAACAGAAAAGGCAGAGGGGTGCCCTATTTTTTACCCTGTCCAAGAAGTTTAGAGAATAACTATGAACAATTGAAAGTTTGGTACACATAGAATCTAGCAAGCTCACATGCAAATGTTGGAAAATGGAAAAGTTTGAACTCTGAAAATGTCCTCATTTCAGGACGGAGGAGATGAATATTTGATGAAATAATAATGCTATTTACCCTCATTGAGTTTACAATCCCAGGTTAGGTAGCATTGCTACATAGTATTACTCTTGATGAAGTAGAGATCTAGATATTTTAATTTGGCTTTAATTTTGAAAGATTTGTTTCAAGATTTGTCTCATCATTTCTTCATACAACTTTTCGTGAAACAACTCTTGCATTTTTCTTGAATTGGCAATATTTTGAAAGGTCTTGCCTTTTAGATAAATAGACACATCCAAAAATTATAAATAAAACTTTCAATTGACATTTGATCATCAATTTCAAAAGATAATCTTCCTAAAATTATGCTTATCTTGTTCAAAAAATTTCAGAAAATCAGAAAGAAAAATGATACTCAAATAGGGAAAAAAGGGTGATCTGTCAGCTCATGATTGAGTATTTTTGTGGTTTGTTTTTCGAACTTTCAATGAAAACTTGTCAAGTATAGTTTGAAAAAAAAAATTATGTAACTGAATCTGGCCGTGTAGCATGATTGAATAAGATATTATGTTTGTCAGCTTCTTGATGACAATGATGTTAAATTTGTTAGTACGATATCCACTCTGTTTTGAAAGACAATTGCTCATAGACATTTGACTCTACGTGAGCAAATTTGTTATAAAGAGATGGTGGATTGGACATACTCTAATTATCTCTTTTATTACCTCTCCAATTATTTGTAAGTAGAATAAATTTTGTTTATAATGCATATACGTACACACGATTGTATTGTTAGATGAACATGTATTGTTATACATCTTCTTGATATAACATGAACTAAATCAAAATTCCGTTTTGTTTAGATAAAAATTAGATTTTTAATAGATTTTGATAAAATATATGATTGAAAATAAATTTAATGAAAAATGAATTTCATAAAACGAGTATTAAACAAAGTCCAAGAATGGCGTGAGAACGAGTTGATACCTGCTATCTATTTTTGTTGTTCAATCAATTACAAATTGACATATCATAACAAATTAAAATCAATCTTAGCATCAATTTTAATTTTTCATTATGTATCAATTTGTAATTGAACGGACAACAAATTGAACAACATAAATGAAAAGTAGATCTCAACTATTGTGAGAACGTACAAAAACGACAAAAGATTTTGGCAAGCTCGTAGATTAATTACATTAGTTTGGCCCTCATTAGTCATTAAAATTGTAATTAATTTTTATCTCTCTTTATTAACCATATATTATCTAATAAAATAAGGCTAATTATATTACCACTACAAATTTTAATTACTACACCACATTGTAATTACACTACAATTAAAATATATTTTCAATGAATACACCACAATAAATTTACAATTACTCCTAATTCAATAAAAACAAAGAATTGAAAAATAACATTAATATAATATTGTGGTATACTTATCACCAATATTAATCATCATTTTCTCAACATTTCCCCTCATTTAAATTGAATGTTTGTCACAAATAATTAATATGTCTGAAAGGATCCTTTAAAGTTGTCAGTAATTTGTTTATGTTACCATTTTTATTCGAAATGTAAATTTTTAATGTATTAGCAATTTCAGTTTTTAATCTTGGAAGTCTATTTTGGAAGCACTTTTAAGTGGAAATTAAAAAATTTTATTGACATCATCCTTATAATTTCATGGATAAAAAGGTTTTAATAATTCATTGGACGCATTTAAAACCCAACTTGAGGAAGCATTTATGACATATTTTTGATAAATTGGACATGTTTCATAATTGAATTAATAGACATAAATTTTATATACGATTTATTCATACTTCATCAGTAGTAAAGTATTACGTATAATTGTATATATTGAAGTCGTCGTCATTTTCCTAACATTTAGGACAAATAAAATTGAATTATGAGAAGTTATAAAAAAAATTAAATTTATTACGATCATGTAGAAAATACAATATAACAATAAAATCTTTTGTTGATTAAGAACAATTTTCAAAAATTTATATACCCCATTGACAAGTATCCACGAAAGCTGACACACCTATACACAAAGTCATTTATGGTTTACCTATATATATGCAATTCATGGTAATGAGTGGTACAGCTTGTGTATGTTCCACATGATGGATGCGCGTAATTCATGAAATTATGGTGAGTATATATACGCGTAAATTCATAAACCCATTTAACAATTAAAAATTAGAATCTTACATATTTGTTTTAAAATCATAACAAATTTGTTTAGCTTAACAAAATAAAAATAAAAAAACAAATTCTTAATTTTCAAACTTGAAAAATAAATTCATTTCCCGTAAGGGAAAAAATTATCTTGTCGCCATGGAAGAAAACAAAAGCCGCTGGAAAAAATTATAAACAATGAGATGTTGAGGAAAAAGAAAGAAAGAAATTATGCTTATATTTGTGGTGTAATAATAATTTATTTAATTAAAAAGTATACTAAAATTCTAATTGTGTAATTTTACTTAAGGATGTTTTATTAAATAAGAAAATTGTGGTGCACTTCATAAAATTTGTAGTGGTAATATAATTATCCATAAAATAATATTACACGAATCAAGGATTTTTTTCCTTTTTAATCACATATTTTTTATAAAAAATATAATACTATTTCAACCATTAAAATTTTAAATAATGGGTACAAACGGTCTAGGGTCTTGTTTCCAAGAATCTCACTGTTCGACACTCAATTTAACCATTCTTATAATTGAGCCTTTGTTTGGTGCCTATTGTTTTAAGTTTTGACACTTTTTTTATTATAGGATCATTTTTAACAATACGTTCATAAAATAAGACATTCCACACTTAAATCAAAATTTTTTTCATACTTTTTAATTGTACGTTCTCCTAAAAATAATATTTAAAACTTTTTTTATTTTGAAATAATGGGCACCAAACAGGACTAAGTCCTTGTTTGAGTCATATTATTTTCATAAAAATTCATTTTTGAATAGTGTATTGATGAAAAAGTGTTGCTAAAAATAAGAAAAAAATTAAATTTGTACGTAATGTTATTTTATTAAAAATGTGTAGTTGAAATGAAGTCAAATTACTATTTAAGAATGTATTTTT